>NW_027359504.1:284061-335403 GCF_012295235.1 Primulina huaijiensis | reverse complement strand
GATTATATTTTAAAATATTTCTAATAAATTTTGAGTATTTAATATTCTCGGGAACATATGTATATATATATATATATATATATATATATATATATATGGTGATACCGTACAAAGGATCGATACGGGCTTACATGCCTGACTAGTCTCATCGGTTGGTAAGAAAAGGATTATACATATTGCATGCGACAATAATACTTATCGTGACACACATTTCTAGTGTTCTATTTTATTCGTGAAATAATTTTTTTTAGACAAATTAATTTTCTGGTCAAATCATGTATCTTTTAACTTGAAATAGTAAGCACGACATTAGGTAAAATAATATAAACATAGTTATATTATTAACAATAAAACAGTATATCAAATCTTAAATTCACATTTTATTTATACATTAGTTACAAAAAATATAATAAATTTCAAATGACATTATTATTGAGTGAATTTGAAATTCATCATATTTAACATGAAAAACTATATAAATTAAACATGCAATAGAATTATTTGAAGTTCACGGTCTTGTTTATCTAAAATAACAAAAATATATTTGAAATACATATATTTGAAATTCATCAATCAAAGTGCAACCTAATAGTATATAAGATAAACAATAGCAATAGAGATTAAAAGGTTTGATCTTTTTACGTGTCATTTTCCTTTGTAATTAAAGATATTCAACACGAACATTTGAATTACAATAATTGCTCTTGCTATCAGATTAATCAAAACACTATATTTGAATTACAGTTCAATTTAAAATATTAAAATTACATAATCGTCACTAGCTATAAATATTAGCACACACCACTAAAAAAATTAGTCAGTACAATCAGTAATTCCACATAGATTGACTGAAATAAATATAGTAATTCCTCAGTCAAAAATACTTCCAATCTGAATTTGATAAGAATTTGTTTTCATATATAATATAATTGTGGAATTTGGAGCGATAATGAAGTATTGCCATAAGGTGGCACAAAAAAGGTAAGCTGGACAACGACTTGAAGAGAAGTGTGGATCCTTAGGCAGATCCTTCGAAAGGGATTTGACACAACTGGACACAGTCCCTCTTTTTCATATCAAATAAACATGAGTATCTCACGAATTTTTATCTGTAAGATGAGTCAACTCTACCGATATTCACAATAAAAATTAATATTCTTAGCATAAAAAATAATAATTTTTCATAGATGTCACAAAATACGACCCGTGAGACCGTGTCACACAAGTTTTTGCCAATAAATATTCTTTCTATTTTTCTAAAGAGTTACAATTATACATCATTATTGTCGTTCTCTAAAAAACTATTGTATTCTAACGATCTTTATTTTTTGTAATTTCAATCTTTGCGATAAACGAAAATCGAACTCTTGAACGTTGATTCTGACACCAATTTTGTAGGATCAAACGCTGATCTGTTCACCAAAATTTAGATATTTTTGCTCATTAATTTTTAAATAAATTAAAGTTTCAAGTATTATTTGTTAATTTATATATTATATCTATCCTTTTCACTTATAAATTTGTGACGAATGATGATAGCATAAACAGGAGAAGAAATGTTGCCGACATTATTGATTACAAATTAGGGAAAATAAAACCTAATTTTTTTTTTAAAAAATTCATATTAAAAAATAAAATTGCGATAAATCGTGGGGTTAATGAAAACGATTTGAGAATATGATTGGTAAGCAAAAAGTTTTAATTCTAAATTAATAATTTCAAGAGAGAAATATATATTTATATTTATTTATATAATAAAAGGAGGGAATGTCTTGTCCATCCGCACGTACGCAGCAAGCACGTGCCATCCCTCTTAATTATTTTAGACATTAATTTTCAATTATATACACCTTTCATTAAATAATCATATTTCTATAATTTAATGTAACTTGTCATAATACATCTAATTTGACTCGACTGGATCTATGGATTGAAAAACAAGTGCTGGTAGAGCATCTCTATAACTCTCGAAGTCGATTCAGCCTGACTCTTTTTTTTTACTAGTCAATTTGAGAGAGCGTTTTTATAATGCATTCAGTTTGACTGGACTCGACTCGATTTTAACTAATTTGGGTTTAACATCATGCTTTAGAATCCATTATGGAGAAAAAAATGATTAAATGATAATTTTAAATTAATGTATTTGAAATAATTTTGAATTGAAGTGGCTGGGCATAGAGATGAACTGTACAGGTCTTTGCTGCAATAAATGTGTGATACTCAATCAAATCTCCAGACTTGCACGAGGGCCTCCATTTTGTTTTCTTATGCTTTTTTCATAAAGTTGGTCATTGTACCCCATCGATCATCTTCTCTCCCTACAATTATTATTTTTTCCCTCCCATTGAATTATTGAAAATAATTTTCTCCTCCAATATAACTATAAAATGCTAGCTATTTTTGAGATATGTACAAAATTATGTCGAACGACTCGATTAAATTAAATCAAACCCCATTTAACACGAGGTTTTATTCAATTTAATTAGACTGAATCTTATTTTACGTGTGATATAATCGCGATTGATCACCGTGTTGGTCTCACGTGCGGAATTTGAGATAATAAACCCGAAAATAAAGAATAAATTGGACACCGAGATTTACGTGGAAAACCCCTAAAAATTATTAGGGTAAAAACCACGGGCAAGATGAAAAGAATTTCCACTATAATATTTTGTGGTGTACAACTCACTCACTGTGTTTCCAAAGAGAACACACACTCTCTTAATACAGGCGAACAAACACCTCACAAATATTATAGAATCTTATAAGATGAGAGAAAACTCGAAGAAGGGATGATTTCAGAATGAAAGATGGAGCTGTATTTATAAAGCCTCTTGACCGTGTGAAGACGCGTATAAAACGAGTCTTCTGTCTTCTTACGTAATTCCCGTGAAATTTCGTTGAAGATTCCTCCAACCACATTTTTTTATATTTTTCTTTGACTGGTCCCACCTATTTAATATCTTGCCGACATTTCTCCCACTTGGAGATTTGATTGAGAATCAAACACATCTCCACACATCCTTTCAATCTTGCCATTACATGCTGCTTACGTTTCCGCTAGGCCACTTGAGGATCTACACCACTCAAACTTATCAGTGTTCACTGGCTTGGTCAGAAAATCAGCTATGTTATCCTTTGTATGGATCTTCTGCATATCTACGCTTCCTTCTTCTACTACTTCCCGCACAAAGTGAAATTGTACTCCAATGTGTTTCGTCCTGGAATGAAAGGCTGGATTCTTTGCGATGTGCAAGGCACTCTGACTGTCACAAAACAAATGAACATTCTCTTGTTTGTGCCCAATATCCTCCAATAACCTTTTAATCCATATTGCCTTCTTGCAACCTTGAGTAGCTGCCATGTATTCTGCCTCTGTTGTAGATAGCGCTACAACTGTCTGCAGTTTTGAAACCCAGCTTACTGCTCCTCCTGCAAGTGTAAACACATAACCAGTAGTAGATTTCCTCTTATCAGGATCACCTACATAATCTGAATCGCCATAGCCCCTGAGTGTAAAATCCGATCCTCCATAACATAATGCAGCATTCGAGTTACCCTTAATGTATCTAAGGATCCTCTTGACAGTGTTCCAATGCTCTCGTCCAGGATTCGCCATATACCGACTAACTGCTCCCACTGCTTGAGCAATGTCCGGTCTTGTACAGATCATAGCGAACATCAAACTTCCCACTGCTGATGCATATGGTACTCGAGACATCTCAATCCTCTCTGCTTCACTGCTAGGACACATCTCGGAGGATAACTTGAAGTTAACAGGAAGAGGGGTCGAAATTGGCTTACTATCTTGCATGTTGAAGCGTTGCAAGACTTTCTTCAAATAATTTTTCTGGGAAAGCCAAATCTTTCTGTTACTTCTGTCTCGGTGAACTTGCATCCCTAGAATCTTGTTTGCTGGTCCCAAGTCCTTCATATCAAATTCCCTAGCCAACTGTGCCTTCAATCCTTGGACCTGATCTTTGTTGGGGCCTGCTACCAACATGTCGTCCACATACAACAGCAAAATGATATAATCATCACCAGACCTCTTGAAATACGTACAAGGGTCTGCACTCAGTCTGTTGTATCCGAGGCTCATGATATAGGAATCAAATCTCTTGTACCAACATCTCGGCGCCTGTTTGAGACCGTACAGAGATTTGTTCAACCTGCAAACCAAGTTCTCTTTGCCTTTTTCCGCAAAACCTTCTGGCTGGAGCATATAGATTTCTTCTTCAAGATCTCCATGAAGAAACGCCGTTTTCACATCTAGCTGTTCTAGATGTAGGTCAAACACCGCACACAATGCCAGCACCACTCTGACTGTTGTAAGCCGAACCACAGGAGAAAATATCTCATTGAAGTCAATGCCTTCTTTCTGAGCATACCCTTTTACCACCAATCTAGCACGATACCGCTCCACTTGGTTATTGCCATCACGCTTGATCTTATAGACCCATCTGTTTCCAATGGCTTTCCTTCCTCGTGGTAGTGTAACAAGATCCCAAGTTTTATTTCTGTCTAATGCCTCCAACTCTTCTTGCATTGCTATCATCCACAAAGATACATCCGAGCTTTGAGTAGCCTCGTGGAAACTCGATGGCTCACCATCCTCTGATAATAGACAATATGCAATATTGCTTTCAGTGACATAATCTGAAAGCCAACCTGGTGGTCTTCTGTCTCGAGTTGACTGCCTCACATTGGAAACTTCAGACTCAACATGTTCTTGTTCTTCGTGCTCTGGTACTGCTTCACAAGAAACTTGACCTTCGTCTGTCTTATTTTCCACCTGAAAAATAGTAGTTTCTGAATTCGGTGTGCCTTTGTCTCCCTTTACTTTATCTTCCTCGAAGATAACATCCCTGCTGATGACAAGCTTGTGAACAGTAGGATCCCACAAGCGAAACCCCTTTACTCCATCAGCATATCCTAAGAAGATACATTTTCTGGATTTTGAATCCAACTTCGATCTTTCTTGCTCATTGTACAGAACGTACACAGGACTTCCAAATGTATGCAAATGAGAATAATCTGTCGGCTTCCCGGTCCACATCTCCATCGGAGTCTTCAGATCAATCGCCACTGAAGGAGAACGATTGATAATATAACAAGCGGTTTTGACTGCTTCTGCCCAAAATGACTTTTCTAGACCTGCAGTCCTCAACATAGCTCTTGTTCTGTCCAACAAGGTTCTGTTCATCCGCTCCGCCACTCCATTCTGTTGAGGTGTGTAAGCCGTCGTAAACTGTCTTTTGATGCCCTCATGTTGACAATATGCATCAAATTCGTCACTGGTATATTCTCCTCCATTGTCAGTCCTCAGACACTTGATTTTCTTTTCTGAATCAAGTTCAACCCGCGCTTTGAAATCTTTGAAGATCTGGAAAGCATCTGATTTCTTCTTGATTGGATACACCCAACATCTCCTAGAGAAATCATCAATGAACGAGACAAAGTATCTCGCTCCTCCTAGGGATACAACCGGTGCTTGCCAAACATCCGAATGAATCAGCTCCAATATGCTTTTGCTCCTGGCAGTAGAAGTGCCAAACTTTAATCTGTGTTGTTTACTGGTAACACAATGCTCACAAAAGGGTAATGACACTTTTGTAAGTCCCGGCAGCAGCTTCCGTTCTGAGAGAATTTTCAACCCCCGTTCTGACATATGCCCAAGCTTTCTATGCCATAACACTGTTAATTCTTCTCCTGAACCATTTGATGCAACAGCTAGTTCTGCCTCCTTGTGTGTTTCTCCCAAAAGTACATACAGATTTGCAGCAACCTTTTCCGCCTTCATAACCACAAGCGCGCCTTTCATAATTTTCATGATCCCGTTGTCGATCCGAGTTTTGCACCCGATGTTATCTAATTGCCCCAATGACAAAAGATTCTTTGTCAGTCCTTTCACATGTCGTACCTCCTGTATGGTGCAAATGGTGCCATCAAACATTTTAATTTTGATAGTACCGACCCCAGCGATTTCCAAGGCATGATCATTTCCCATGAATACAGATCCTCCTGAGACTGGTTCATAATGATCAAACCATTCTCTCCGAGACGTCATGTGCCACGTCGCTCCTGAATCCATAATCCATGTGTCACAAAATTTGTGTCTGCCTTCTGCAACAGTCGCTGCTTCGCTGAATAATATTTCACCACTGCCTGAAGTACTGGCCACATTTCCTTGAGAACTTTTTTCAATACTCGTACACTCTTTCTTGAAGTGCCCTTTACCGCCACATTTAAAGCAGTAAATATTTTTCTTCTTACTTCTCGACTTTGATCTACCTCGTCTTTGGCTCCCACTGGAGTCACGGTCCATAAATCTTCCTCTTATCATCGGTAAAGCCTCTGCCTGCTTCGATGTTACCAACCTATCTTCCTTATTCTTGCGCCGGCTTTCTTCTCCGAGAACCGCAGTTAAGACATCATCGAATCTTAGAAAGCCCATAAGAATATTGTTGGTTATGTTGATGATAAGTTGATCATATGAATCTGGTAGACTTTGAAGTAGAAGTTCCGCACGTTCATTTTCCCCTATTTTATGCCCCATGGAAGTGAGTTGGGCAAATAGAGTATTTAGTGTGTTGATATGGTCGGTCATCGATGAGGATTCCGCCATCCGAAGAGTATAAAGCCTTCTCTTTAGGAAAATCATGTTGTGTAGTGACTTGACCTCGTACATCTTTGTCAAAGTATCCCAGATAACTTTTGCTGTTTTTATCTCAGATATACTTGACAATACTTCGTCTGCAATAGCCAAGTGTAAATTGGCAACAGCATTATCATTCATCTCATTCCACTTTCCATCATCCGTAATCTCCACCGGTCTATCTCCAATAGCCGCCAAGCAATTCTCCTTTCTTAAAACTGCTTGTATCTTTATTTTCCACAGCATAAAATTACTTCCGTTGAACTTTGCGATCTCGTACCTTCCCGCCATTATGTCTACAAAAATTTTAGTAGACTGGACAAAATAATCCCGCCTTAAATAAAAAATCTCAAAAAATCTTTTCTGATGTGGAAGATCAGTCTAGGTTGCAACCACAGAGCATACTCAGAATTTTTAAGAAATTTTAAACCAAGGCTCTGATACCACTTGTTGGTCCCACGTGCGGAATTTCAGATAATAAACCCGAAAATAAAGAATAAATTGGACACCGAGATTTACGTGGAAAACTCCTAAAAATTATTAGGGTAAAAACCACGGGCAAGATGAAAAGAATTTCCACTATAATATTTTGTGGTGTACAACTCACTCACTGTGTTTCCAAAGAGAACACACACTCTCTTAATACAGGAGAACAAACAACTCACAAATATTATAGAATATTATAAGATGAGAGAAAACTCGAAAAAGGGATGATTTCAGAATGAAAGAGTGAGCTCTATTTATAAAGCCTCTTGACCGTGTGAAGACGCGTATAAAACGAGTCTTCTGTCTTCTTACGTAATTCCCGTGAAATTTCGTTGAAGATTCCTCCAACCGCGTTTTTTATATTTTTCTTTGACTGATCCCACCTATTTAATATCTTGCCGACACACCGTCACAAACTTTGCGCCAAAAAAATGTGTATTGAACGAGTATTTTTTCTTGTGCTCCCTACTTTCTATACTTGATTTTGGTAGTTCTTCGTTATTTAATTGTCATAAAATAAAATGTCTGATCGAACTATTGTATGGATTGGTGTTTCTTAATTGGGTCGATTGATATTAATCATATTCGTCGTTTAGTCGAGTGAATTGTCTTTAGTACAAAGCATCCTCACTTGATTGGTCATCACATCCATTTTAAAAAAATAAGGTTTTTGGATAAGGTGGAACTCCAGATTGAGGACAATATAAAAACAACAAAAATTTGAGCAAACATATAATAATGTATTTTAAATTGTACCATATTAATCTAATCAAATTAGAATGTTTCTGTCAAACCTCTCTATTATGATGAGTCTTTTTTGCTCCAAGTCGTACATATTACTTTCATCTAAGTCCTCTTCCCCATTACTTAGACAAAATGAGCCACTGATTTAGATAGATATATGGATTGTTTATCGATGAATGAGCTCGATGTGGTTCGAATACACTTTTTTGTTACAGAAGTACGCTTTTTTCTCTATGAAAAATACGAATCAGAGTTTGAATCTAGGTCAATACAAGCAAAAACATCAATGAAAATCTATTTTACATCATATCTAAGGGATTCCTATATATATATATATATATATACATATATATTTTAAGTTTTTTGTCATACCTGCTCCATTGACATATCTACGTAAAAACTTTATCTAAAATGGTAAAATCTAACCAATTATTTATGTATATTTGACACCAAGATCTAACGTTCGAAAAGAGATTTCCAGTTTGACCCCAGTTCTTGAACATGTTAGTATGAATTTCCTATATGTCATCCAGAATTATGTTATGTCGCGATTATCCATTCCACATTGCGAATTTTGGGCATAGCCGCCAAGTACTTTTGTGATCCATAATCAAAGTCGTGTTTTGTTATTAGAACCTGAAATCGCATAAGTAAGTGTCCTGTTCGAGGAGAGGGACCCTGTTACGGGGGTTGGCCGGATGGCCTTCCACCCATGATTGACCGCACGTGTGGGGAAGCATCCACGTGCACTCGTTTGTATCCACTGGAAGCAAAATTGATTGGTTTTTGTCTCTTTATTACACCATAATCGTCATTCCACAAACACGCTTCTGTACACAAAAGATGGTTTCACCTAATTTAGGACTTTCCTCATTCATCCTACATATGTTACCCAAGGCTTTGTGTGTATATTCATTCTCTCATCTTATCCTCACAAATATGAAAGTTATTATCTAAAATTTTTGTATTTAAAAAATTTGAAGTTTAAAAAAATATCCTTACATATTTTATATTAAGCTATCGTATTAATTAATAATTTTTTAAAAAATTATTATGATCTCGTGTTACACCATTTTGTACCAAATACGAGACATTAATTAATGGTGCATTTTTGTTATATTTAATGTTTGACTCAATTTTACAAATGATTAAAGTTATATATAAATAAAGATATAATTAACACAACATATATTATACATTTACCATGGAGACATTTGGATTACCTTTTGCTTGGTCTTATTATTTCGTATAGCCCTAATATTTTGGAAGCAGGTACTGCATATATTTACAATAATTAATTAATTATTCATAAATAGATATATAAAATAATAGAAAATAAAAAGCACATTCCCGATGTATTTATATTAGTGGGAGGTGCCTTATTTTTTCTGACGACGATTTTATTAAATCAAGTAAACTAATGAAGAGGCAGGCATATAAAGGGAAAATGAAAAATTAAATGAGATGGGAAACTGGGAATGCCTAAATAGACCAGACCCTGGGTCGAGAACCGCCGGTTGTTGGCTTGAAGAGACCAGTGGTTTCACAGATCAGGATATTCCAAGCCATGCCGGTCAGAGCTAGTTCTCGGAATCGACTGTTCCGATTACAGGTCTCGTGGCTATTTCTGATCGACTTGATCTTTATTTTTTAATTTTAAATCTTAATTAAAATAATTTAAACTCTATTTAACTCCATAAATTTTAAAAAGCTAAAGAAATTAAAGATTTAAGTTTTTTAAATTAACTATGAAAATTTTATCTAAAGTTTAATTTACCAAAAAAAAAGTTTAATTAAAATTTAATTGCACAAATTTTAGAGAAACAAAAAAGGATCTTAAACTCAAAATCTTAATCATGACATCATAAAAAAAATCTGAATCTATATTTTTAGTTGTCTCACATCGGTTAGATAAAATCTATGGGAGTTGCATATATGTACTAGGACAATCCCCTTTTTGAGCTAGCTTTTGAAGTTGAATTAGGTTCAAGTCTCAATCTTAACATGATATCAGATTTCAGGTTATGTGTTGGACTGCCCATAGTTGCCACCCGTTCTGTTCATAGTTAGGTCATTTGTAAATTTTATATTCCAGATGTTCATTCATGAGTGTGAGGGGGTGTGTTACTTTTCGCACATCGGTTAGATAAAATATCTGGGAGTTTTATATATGAACTTGGACAATCCTCTCTTGTGTATTAGTTGTCACACATCGGTTAGATATCACCCGTTCTGTTCATAGTTAGGTCATTTGTAAACTTCACATTCCAGATGTTCATTCATGAGCGTGAGAGGGTGTGTTACTTGTCGCACATCGGTTAGATAAAATATCTGAGAGTTTCATATATGAACTTGGACAATCATCTTTTGTGTATTAGTTGTCACACATCGGTTAGATAAAATTTCTGAGAGTTGTATGTATGGATTTTGACAATCATCCCTTCTTGAGCTACTTTTTAATGTTGAATTAGGTTCAAATCTCAATCTTAACACATATTTTCCTGACTTATCTTTAGGAGATTATCCGGTTTTCTTCTGATTATGGATTTCCAGTCAGTTTAGGGGAACAAATGAAGCAAAACTTATCGTATATGGACATTATCTAAAATATATATCCAATAATTGCAAGTTAGTCAATGCATGGATTCACACGGATAAATGACGTTGCTCTTCTTATAACCATTTATATCAATCCTTTGAAAAATACTCAAAAGTAGCGTGGAACTAACCGGTTTTTCCGCCATACAATGACAGGCTTCGGATAATGGGGATCGAATGATTCACCACGTACGGCCCAGTAAATCCCGCAGAGATCTGAGTGTAGTCTATAGTTAAATGTCATTTTCATAAATTAATTATAATGGTCCTCTCTGACATTATTGCATGCATCCGAGTCTTCTTAATTTGCAGGTTTATTTGAATTTATTTATTTAATTACTGCATGAGCTGAAAATAATAATAATAATAATATCCACATGGAAAGCTTTCTTTTTCTTTTTCTTTTTCTTTTTTCTTTTCCAGATATTCACACTTTACTTCCTAAAACGTACACTCGTGCATCCTCCAGCCACGGCTCGATGTTGATTTCTAATAATTGCACGTATGACCAACTTAAGTTAAATCGAATAATAACTCAACTGAACCATTACTTCTATCAAAAACTATAAATAATATTAAATGTGTAACTTAAATATTTTGAACTGATAATAACTCGAGTCGTCCCAAAATATGATCGTTGTATTAGTGGTGATGATTGTTTTTTTTTTTTAAATGTATGAACATCTTATCATAGGGCCGAAACAACCAAACAAGTCGTGGAATGGGAGATGATTTTAACTGCGAATTGAATTCAAAGTGCAAGTTTGTTAATGTTAAACGAAAATCTTATCTCCCTATCGATAATATTCTTCATGTTGGTTTCGGTTTCTTCATATGTATGGAGTGCATATATGGACCATGCTTGTAATGCAGCATTTAGAGATCGTTCATTACGTTGGTCCTCTATCTTGAACTAATACACCAAAAATTCTAGGTCTTTATTCCACCACGGTGCAATGATAATTAAATAAATAGACAAAAACTTGTGTGAGACGGTCTCACGGATCGTATTTGTGAGACAGATCTCTTATTTGGGTCATTCATGAAAAAATATTAATTTTTATGCTAAAAGTATTATTTTTTATTGTAAATATGGGTAGGATTGACCCGTCTCACAAATTAAAATCTGTGAGACGGTCTCACATGAGACTCACTCAAATAAATAATATATAAATGATATCCAGAATTAATGTATGGAGATTCTCTTCTGCAAATCTTCGCACCCTTGTATATATTGATGTGAAATTAATCGACTTTCTGCTCTCAAGTACGTACTTTACATTTAATGGATTAGCCGTACCAATTCATTTTGTAGGATTATGAAAAATTGATACCAAAATAATCAATCAATTGATTATATATACGACATATATATACACACACACACGCTCTAGTTTAAGACCAATTGTTTCTATAAATTAGAAAAAAATTAAAACTTTTACGAATTTTGTTACACGATTTTATTATCAAGGTTTTCGAGTGTAAATATGCACGTGAGATCACTCCTTCATTCGCCCATTGTTTATTTATCCAAGTTAATTTATGCGAATATAAACAAAATCGCTATCGCTATCGCTATCGCTATCGTCAGCCTCTCTTGGTTTGCCGTCGATTTTATCCAACGTTGATTTATGTCGATGTAGGTAAATGAGGAATCTAAATCTCATCTTCATGCATGCACATGTGACAGACTATTAGACACTGACTTCGTGCAAATAAATATCCTATCCATCCCTTTTGCCCATTATATATAATAATTAGGCATAATAACTCACACACATAAAACTTTGCATTATATATTCTCATTTGGTATGCAATCGTAAGTCAAGAACATATATTTTTTATTTTTATTATATAAAATTTTAAGGTTTAATAAATTCGAAACATACAAAAATTTCACAACATATGGTGAAAGAATCTTAGCTTTTGGTTGGCACCATTGCAAAAATTACTCAAAAAGCCATACGAAACCCCACACCATGTGTTAATAAGGTCCCCCTTTTCAATCTTTATTTGTCCTTGCTTTTGTTTCTTCCCATATTTCACCATTGGCACACATCGATTTGTTGCAATCCATATATCAACTTTATATTCTCCTCTTGCATTGTATATATCCCACATATATCTATATTATATACTAAACCATCCGTGATTAGCGATAACAACGTGACTCAAATCAAATCAGCTATATTATCCAAGAAGCCATAATATCATCGTTCGCAAAATTCTACATAATATTACCATATTTTCCTGTATCTTTTGGTTTTTGACAATTTTAGTTGTTTTAATTTGATGTGTTGATGTGTTACTCCACAAATCATCACATCTCGATCCGTCGCATCGGTGCCAAATCATCGTCATGTCTCGGAAAAATGGCGAAAATTGCCAAAAAAAACAAAGATAGCGAACGAAGATTGAAATTGACAATATAGATGACAAATATCGCGAAAAGACAAACGTATAGAACAAAAAATACAACTTTTCATAAAAGCTAATATATGTCGAAAGTTGAAGGTTTTATGCAACTACATGTGATCTGGTGACTGCTTGGTCACAATAAGCAAGAAATTTAGCCCCTTCCATGGATTCGTTTCTTTTTCTTACGTTATAGAAGGGGTCCATGGAAAATTTTCCAATCGCATGTTACCCCTCGTGGGACTATCGTAATCGTCGTCCTTCAATATACCCACCTCTCATTATCCCTAACCCTACGATATTTTATTTGAGAGAGAGAGAGAAAGGAATCGAGGCATATTTCCTCTTTGAATTGCTTCCGAATTTATCTCAGTTTTGGTTATGCATTATTTTTCTGTTTGGTATCTTGCATTGCGTTCTTTTTTGGCTTGAAAAGAGTTATTTGAATTCTGGTTTGGTTCGGAGATGGACATACGAATTTGTAGCTTACATATTTTTTTAAGAGTAAGTCTCTTGTGAGACGGTCTCACGAATCTTTATCTGTGAAACAGGTCAACCCTACCGATATTCACAATAAAAAGTAATACTCTTAGCATAAAAAATAATATTTTTTCATTGATGACCCAAATAAGAGATCCGTCTCACAAAATATGACCTGTGAGACCGTCTCACACAAGTTTTTGTCTTTTTTTTTTAAATCCTCGTGACATCATCATTGATTTATTAATGTCTTCTGAAAACTTATGTACACAAAAATATAAAAACATACTATTACCATTCATTATATAATAAGATAGGGCCGGAATTGATTTTTTTGGGTGGGCCGCTACGTCGGGTGTGTACTGGATAAACTCTATAGTTTAACGTAATATCATGTCAGCTGAATAAATCACACTAGCTAAGCAAATTCTGTTTGACATACTCAACTAAGAAATTGTTGGTAATTGGAATCAATCAAACTCGTAACTATTTGGGAAATTGAAAATTTTAATTGTGAAAATGATGTCATTCCAAAGAAAATAAAAAATAAAAACATATATCATAGGATATATAGATAAATATTGAAAATGTATAAGACCCTTCATTTAATTTCTACTAGCACAGCAGATATTATAGTTTGAAACAAATTATTAATAGACATTTAATTCTCATGAAACAATGTATTTAATTCAAGAAATATTAGATGTAATACAATTGTAAGACAATGATATGACACTTCCATTAAATTAATTTGTTGGTATTTAATTTGCATCATACTTTTCCAATTATAGCATTCTTTTAATTAAACAGTACTAATTAGTATTAATTTTTCTTTACCATTATTAATTGTTCATAAAGAAATCATGAGAAATAGGGAAAGATCATGATGATCACTTATTATTTTATTTTAATTGAACATAAACCCATACACAATTTTATTTTTGTTACATAATTAAACTAAAGAAAAGATTTGTTTGGATTTCTTTGAAAATTTATTTTATAATTCTTTAGGGTTCTTTTATTACATTTTAGGATCTGAACCATGTGTTGAATTCACCTAATCACATGCTTCCCACAAATAATTAAGAAAAATAAATTAATAAGTTTTGATCAACTATTTATTTTTGCACGCTTATCATATATTAATATTATTTTGCTAATAACACATATTTTTTTGTGTATTCTGTGTTGCCAATAAAAAGCTGACAAAATGTTCCAAATTAATGATTGGTCGTTTCAATTAATTATTTAATTGAATTTATACCCTACAAATCAGGTTTAATTGACTGTCGTTATTACTTCAAATTTATAGGTTAAATCTGCTATAGAATTATTTTTTTTATATTATAATGTTAAAGCCTCACCGTACGCTTTTAATTAGTTGAGATGTTTGCATTATTGAGTTAAGTTAGTTAAATGATACCACTTTAGTACAAACTGAAAGGCACAACTAAATAAATGGTACTAATTAATAATTGATCATATGTTAAAAAAAAAAAAAAAATTTAATGATAAAGTTCCTCCTTTGAACCCATCCACGATCATTAATGGAGTCATGTTTGAATGCAAGGTCTCATATATCAATTTTGTGAGACATATATTCATTTCGATTCGATTATTGAAAAACATTATTTTTTATGTCAAAAATATTAATTTTCACTTTAAGTTTGGATTAGGTTGATTCGTCTCATGAAATCATATCCAAACTAATTCGTTGAATGTTATGTAAGAGATTAGAAGTTTACACAAGATCATGGCTGATCATCGGAAATTTTAAAAACCATGTTACAAAAATTCAATTATATTACCTAAAACAAGAACGGAAAAATTTCGAGTGGAGAAATATTTATTGAAATTGATATAGAAAATCGTAATTTTAGTAATTTATATTTTATTCCTCCCTGTTTTATTTTTTTTTATGTTGTCAAATTTCAGTATTAATTCATTATCTATATTTATTTATTTTATATTTTTTGTAATTTTAATAATTTGTCCGTTGTGGCACTAATACGGTCCTGACATGGCACTAACATGTCACTGATGCAATCCCCACGGAAAATAACTAATTATATTGCTAAATTTGAAAATATATGACTTGATTAAACTGAAATCTCGCAAAATAGATGATAAAAAGCTCATATATGACCACAGTTGTAATTATATACATGTATGAATTTAGAGAAATTCCCATTGCTTAACAATCTAATTGGGCCTTAGCTTACTAAATCGCACAATATCCGAAATAAATTAAATACGGGATCAAATAAAATAGATAGCTGATACATATATTATTTTATGATGGATAATTTTATGTGTTATTTATACATAAAAATGAATATTAAAAACCTTTCCATCAAATTTTTTTTTTTTTTTGCAAAAAATTTGTTTTTCCTTCCTCTATAATTTTCTCATGTTAATTTGATTACTTTTTGGTATAGCGTCATCGACTATATAACATGTTGATTTGATTACTTATAGTGCTCAAGTATATATACATCTTGAAAAGTATTCTAACTAAAATTATTTATTAACACCTAAAATATATTACTTAAAAATATAATTGTATTTATGAATTGTGCATGTTTTTTTTTCCACTTATATAAACTAAAATTAACATGATCATTTCGAAGAGTAGGTCTCTTGTGAGACGGTCTCATGAATATTTATTTGTGAGACGAGTCAAGCCTACCGATATCCACAATAAAAAGTAATACTCTTAGCATAAAAAGTAATATTTTTTCATGGATGACCCAAATAAAAGACCTGTCTCACAAAATACGACTCGTGAGACTGTTTTCCACAAGTTTTTGCCTATTTCGAAACACAACTAGCTAGCTAGCTACCTGCTAGGGTTTTTGTTTTACAGGTTGTATATATAAGCTGTCAAAAAAGGAGATTATTATAATATATTTATTCAGTTTCCACGGGAGAAGAAGTGGTTGACGGCGGGCATAACCTCTGGTGGCCGTCTACGGCGTGTACGGGTCGGAGGAACTTACGGAGGCGGTGCTCTGCATATGTCTGCACATCCCAGTAACAAAGGCCATGGCAGCCATCATGGAGTAAACCTGTTTTCAACTATTTTTTTTAATAAAAAAAATAGGCACTGTAATTCTTGAATAATATATATAATCCACATGCACACCAAAAAATCCAAGTATAATGGAAGTGTTTCTATGATTAAAAGTATGTTGTATGAAATGCAAGATCACATATAACATTTTATGAAAAATATTCCATAGTCGGTTGTCACCCTATTAAATATTGAAATAAACAACAAATAAAGACTCTTGTGTTTTGAATTTTATTTGAATTATTCAAAAAATATCAGTCGTCGTCGATTTAAAATTTAAACTGTATCATTTATCTAAATTTAAGAGAGATACTTGGAACATTAGGATGGAAGTAAATTGATTTTTTAAAGGGAAAAAAAATTTCTCGGGTATATAGACTTTTTCTGCATTAAAGTCTGAGGCCCAGTTCAATTCATGCATGATGAACCTAACTAGATACGCAGACTAGAAATCCTGGCTACAAAAGCAGAAAACAAGAGAAACTAAATGTGTTTGCAGGAGGGTCGGGGCATATCCTTCGACTCTTTTTTTATTAATTTATTGGTAGGAGTCCGTCAAACCTCTCACTCTCGCCTCGCGCGGGAGTTGTTTTGTTTTTTAAAAAAATGGAATGTAATAATGACTTAGTTTTTAAATATTTTTTTTTTTTATGCATTATCAACATGTTAGTCAAAAACCATTAAAAATATTTTAAAATCAATTATAAACTAATTTTGCATTTTTAAACACAAATTATACATGAAATTCTAGAAATGGAGAATGAGTGGTGATGCTGAAGTTTTACTAAAAACAGTTTTACTTGGTCGTTTAGGCAATACAATACCAACATTTACTCTTTACTTAAAATTAAATTGTAAGAAGAACATTTTCCTACTTTGCTTAGCTTTAACTTTAACTCGTGAAAATTGGCTTCTCCATGTGCACAAATGTCCCTCACCCAAAGTAGCTAGAAACGTGAGTTTAGGAAGATGTTAAGCTTTTTATATGTTGTGTTAATTGGAATTTAGATTTTGATGTTTTTCTTTTCCTTGTACTATATTATAGTAGTTTTACTGTATTTACCAATATAATGAAAATTCAATTATCTCCCTAACATTTAAAGTACCAGACAATAAAAAATTAGTTGCATCAATTCATTTCCAACAAATTTTAGAATTTCTTGAATCCTCCTTTTTAAGAAATATTGCTGGTTGTAGGTTAAATCCTTGCTTCAAGATACAGGAATTCCATCTCTTATTTATGCAGCCTGAAAAAGGAAAACTAAGCACCCAACTGCCAGTAGTTGAACATCAAAATACTCTAAAAACCTTCAAGTCACGCACTTGTTTCTAATATTTATTGGAAAAATAGAGCTACCAGATTAAACATTCAGGCCTTTAAACATATATAGAAGAGAGCATGAGACTCCTTCTCGTAGCTCTGTTCTTTGGTTTGCTGTTTTCTTACATAGGTAGTGTTCTGTCAGTGTCTCCAAATGTAGTTTGAATCTAACTATGTTTATTCAATGATTTTTGAAGTTTTTGTTTTCATGCAGATGCCTATGATCCTTTGGATCCAAATGGGAACATAACAATCAAATGGGATGTGATATCTTGGGAAGCAGATGGCTATGTGGTGAGCACCTATATCCAACCATAGTCAGTTAGTCGATACGTAAATCGACTCTGATTAGTTTGAGATTAAAACTTTAACAGTGATCAAGAACATACCAACATGTGAGGGTATAGAATACTTGCAATCTTGCCATATTTTCGTATCCAAGCAATGGATTGGCTCTGCGCTATCTGGAAATTTTAAATGTTTTATGATCGAGTGTGTTTTTCCTACATAAAAATGTATAATAGAAGATATTTTTTGTCCCCTTCATTTGAATAATCTTGTAAGTTTTCAGTTTCCTTCATATAAAACGACTTTTTGACATCACCACTGCCGAAGATTATAGATTTGAGAGTTTCTTATTGTGAAAAGTTCTAGCTAGGTAACAAGAAAGTGGATGTCTACAGGGTACACGTAAGAAATATCTATGACATGAAAACTTAAATGGACTAAGTTTTTTTGGGTGATTCGTAGGCCGTCGTAACGATGAACAATTTCCAAATGTATCGGCACATTATGAGCCCTGGGTGGACCATAGGGTGGACATGGGCTAA
This sequence comes from Primulina huaijiensis, assembly GCF_012295235.1. Classification (NCBI taxonomy): domain Eukaryota; kingdom Viridiplantae; phylum Streptophyta; class Magnoliopsida; order Lamiales; family Gesneriaceae; genus Primulina; species Primulina huaijiensis. The sequence continues at coordinate 316,801 of NW_027359504.1, read as the reverse complement.
GAAAGAAGTGATATGGGATATGAAGGGTGCTCAAGCTACCGAACAAGGGGACTGTTCCAAGTTCAAAGGAACTATCCCTCATTGCTGCAAGAAGAACCCAACCGTCGTAGACTTACTTCCAGGCGTGCCTTACAACCAGCAATTCAGCAACTGCTGCAAGGGCGGAGTCCTGGCTGCCTGGGGCCAAGATCCACAGGCAGCCGTCTCCGCATTCCAAATCAGTGTTGGCCAAGCCGGAACTTCTAACAAGACGGTTAAACTTCCTAAAAACTTCACTTTATTAGGCCCTTTACCGGGATACACTTGTGGCCCTGCCAAGATTGTGCCTCCAACCACATTTCTCACCCCGGATCGTCGAAGAAAAACTCAGGCCCTGAGTAAGTCTTCATGCCCTGTTTCTCTAAAAGTTCGATGAGACAAATTTGTGATTTAATCGAACCTTTCTGTGGGCAGTGACGTGGAATGTAACTTGCACATATTCTCAGTTTCTGGCACAGAAGCACCCCAGTTGCTGCGTCTCATTCTCGTCTTTCTACAATGAAACAATCACGTCCTGCCCTTCTTGTGCTTGTGGATGTGAGAACAAAAACAAATGTGTCAAGTAAGATTTCACTTTTTTGCACCAAAAAATCTAAAATCATCCAAGTATCATATGTTCAACCTGGTTTTGTAACAGGAGCGATTCGAAACTTCTGAGTGTGGTGGGGATAAACACTCCGAAAAAAGACAACACGCCTCTGCTCCAATGTACGCATCACATGTGCCCGATTCGGGTTCATTGGCATGTTAAGTCCAACTACAAAGACTACTGGCGTGCGAAGGTTGCGATAACTAATTTTAACTACCGGATGAACTACACGCAGTGGACTCTCGTTGTCCAGCATCCGAATCTCAATAACGTGACTCAAGTTTTTAGCTTCGATTACAAGCCTCTTGTTCCCTATGGCTCCATCAGTAAGTTTCTTGATTTGTTAAGCACATGACATTAAGAAACTTCAAATATAATATATGGTTCTATAACTTGATATTCATGCAGATGATACAGGGATGTTCTATGGCATGAAATTCTTCAATGATTTGCTAATGGAAGCTGGGCCATTTGGAAATGTTCAGTCGGAAGTACTTCTTCAGAAGGACAAGGAAACTTTTACCTTCAAGCAGGGGTGGGGGTTTCCCCGGAAAGTGTACTTCAACGGCGAAGAGTGTATTCTACCCCCGCCTGATTCTTACCCCTTCTTGCCAAATTCTGCTGATTCAAATCAAGCTTTCTTCCCTAGATTTGTAGTCTCTTCTGTAATTTTGTTTCTCATTGTATTGTGCCGGTGAGTTTCCAAGTTTTGAAAATATTGGAAAGTTCTGAAGGCCATTTAAACCTTTTGAAGTAAATTGCGGTCATTTTTTTAATAGATTGTTTTTAAATTAATTATTTTCATTAAAATGTGGAAATTTAATACAACATTTTTTTAAAAAAAATTATGATTGAAGAAATACAAAGAAGTGAAAAATTATATTGCAACACTAATTACATATATTTAATTTTTGCGATTTTGATATTTCATATTATTAAAAAATATTACTAATCCACCATTTTTCAAATTTTATTGCAATAATAGTCCATTGTTTTGAAATTTTGGTTTTTTTCTAGGACAGTGTCGACGTGACGCGGAACAAGTTAACAACTCGTTAACACTCTCATAAAAAAATCGGAAATCGCGAACAAACAAAGATTTTGAAATATGACTATTTAAAATATCAAAATCATAAAAAACAGGCATACATGACGAAAATCCCCAACCAAAAATATATTCATCTATTTACTCGAACAAAAAAATTCATTGATGAATCCTTCCTACCAATCCTTCGTGTAACCATTTAACCTCCCGATGCAACTTTTCGCTCTTTTGTTTTTTTTAAAAAAAACTAACTTCAAAATTCATCAATTCAAACCATATCAAATTCAACGCAATAAATCAACCCTGACATAAAATCAATAAATCTAACAATAAAACAAATAATAAATCCTTTCTAAAATACTTTCCCTTGACCATATTCAAATATCTTAACAAATACAAGAATAAATAACTTGGTCCATGAATTTGTTTTATTTTGAATTTCGGTCTATTGACTTTTCAAAATTTGGTTTTTGTTTAATGATTTTGATGGTTTTTTTTGGCTTACCAGTCCTATTTCTTAGTAGCATCGACATGACATACGAAGATAATGTTGTGACATCGAAAAATTATGATCTGACATCGAAAAATGATGATGAAAATAGTGATATGATATTAAAAATTGATAATAATTTGTCCGATGTCATATAAACAATTAATAAATTGTCAAATAGAATTATTATTTTACAACAAATTTCTTAGCTAATTACACCTCCATGGTTATATACTAAAATATATGGATGCATTATCTCTCATTTTGCGGAGGAGTAAAAATTTAATTAACACCAAAATTACTCATTTTTAGTTATTACTGCATCATTGAACCTCAAACCAAATCATTAATAATTGGAAAGTCGAAATTTATTCAAATATAACATAATATAAATATGAACTTATAATAAAATGTACTGATTTTCCTGCTTTGAAATGGGAACACAGTAAATTAATTAAACTTGAACAACCATATAAGGGTAATTGCCTTTGTGCAAGATCCGACGGTCCATGTTTGGCCAAACATACGAAGTTAGGGCAGTGCTAGAATCGAATCTTCACACGGTTGACAGTCTTATTTCACACATACGTACACACACAGGTACGTGTGTGTATATATAGGAGTGGGTCTCACGTGAGACCGTCTCACATGTGAGACGGGTCAAACATACCTATATTCACAATAAAAAATAATATTCTTAGCATAAGAAGTAATACTTTTTCATAGATGACACAAATAAGAGACACGTCTTACAAATACGACCCGTGAGACTGTCTCAAACAAATTTTTGCCTATATATAGACACACTTATCATACATGAAAGGATGTATTTTATTTTTTAACTTCGATCGACTACTTTTTTAAGAAAATGATTTTCTCAAATATATTTCAAATACACTTGTCATGTTCTTAAAAAAAGAGTTGATCGAGATTATTTAACCAATTTTTTCGTGAAACAATCAGACGTGCACAAACATATACGTAGCTCTCTTATATATCTTATAATTAATAAGGACACAAAGCAAAATCACGAAATATAAGCAGTGCCGTTGCAGATCAACTGGCTAATAATTGATTCATGAATTTAATGTCCCGTGCGGCCGCATAAATTGGCGTAGTTGCATTTCCGCTCCTTTTGGGATACACTTCTTCTCGGTAGGCAGCTGCCGTACGTGGTGCAGCCGGAAGCGGGCCTGTTGCTTTGTAGCACAGGGTAGCTTATGGTTTTCGCTTGGCCAACCAAAAGCCTTCTGGTTGTTTCTGATTCCATCATGAACTCGTCGTCGCGGGACAACAATTCTATGATTGATTTGGTAGTGGCGTTTAGATATTGGGCTTTTCGGATACTGCAGATGCTGAGAAATAGCAGCAAAACAGCCGGAAGCAGCTGCGTGGGAGTAACCTTCATTGTTTCTATAGCTAGCAGGGATGGAGAGGGGGAACAATCAATTATATAGATCATAGTCCCCTGTTATCAGCAACGGAGCGTCCACCCCCACTCAACTTTGATCCATTATTGGGTCAGTAGGGGGTGTGCCCCTCAAATTTTTTCAAGTTTTTTTATAGGCGAGATTTTTACACAGAGATGAAGTAGAGTGATGGTTTTAAAAATACAAGATAATTAAAATCTATATAAAAAAAATTAAATATTTTGGTAATCGATTAATTTAAACTTTAATCAAACTTATTTGTAAATTTAAATATATTTATAATTAATTTAATTTAATATAATAAATAATTGAATTTGCAAAGAAATTAAAGTATCCACATGGTGGGGGCATTGCAAGTTGGTACTCGATAATTAATTCGTTTGCTGATGAATTGAATTGAATTGTCTTGCTGGATGATTCATCAACTCCTATGCATCTTTTTTGTGTCGGTAGAGGAAACTTGATAATGTTGAAAAATGAAATCAAAATTATATCAAGAATAATATATACTCTGCCTGTGTTTACCAATTATATATTTTCTTTCAAAGTTTCTCAATATATTTCCAATTTATCCCAAAAAACAAAAGAAAAAACAAAGCAAGAGAAATCTATATATTTTTCACTTATTTGAAGAAGCTATTTAGATAGATAAAAGGCCACATTTCTACATATTTTTTTTATTTTTATTATTTTTATTTTTATTTTTATTTTTGAGAACCCTTTCCATATATGGGCCCTGATCGAGGCTCATCTCAGGTAGATAGCAGAAGAATGAAATACTCATCTTTTTCATTGATGAATTTGCAGGTTAGTTATATAGTTGAGAAATAACTGAGTGCGTTGAGACTGGATTTTCAATTTAATTTGATTTGGTTCAAATCAATTAATACACAATACTTTGTAATGAAATATGTTTATTTGTTAGGAAATTTGTCCCTTATCAGTCATCAAGCTTGTGCCCGAAACGTAAATAAATGTATATTTTTTTTTAAAAGTTGGTTCAATACATGAGAAAGTTGAATACCGTGGAATTGAATATATAATCATATACATTTTTTTGGAAATTCAACAGAAACAGAGTTTTATTACAGAGCTTCATGATGTCGTAATACTTTCGAGGAATTATAGAATACATGCAAGTAATTGAGCTGTTTGCATCACCAATTATGAACCCGCAACAAATTTTCAGGATCAAACATACCGACGGCATAAATTGGCGTAGTTGCAGGGCCGCGTGTAGAACTTGTTGGGCGTCGGTACGCAACTTCCATACACTGTCCTGTCACAGAAGGGTCTCGTCGGATTTTGCGCCGGAGGGGTGATAGTTTTCGATGAACGGGTGAAAAGCATTCTGCTTATTTCTGAATCCATCATGAACTCCTCGTCTCCCGCCAAGCAGTCTCCGACGACGGTGGCGTTGCATTCGGCCGCCAGGTTGGCGGCGGTGCTGAGGCAGTCGGATTTCTTAAGATTCATGCTGAGAAATAGGAGCGCGAGCGCTAATACGGAGACCGAGCGAAGAGATTTCAGCTGTTTGGCCGTGATTTTCTTCATTTTCGACGTTGAATGGTTCTGCTGGATTTCGTCGGTGGGTTGAAGAGGAAGATACAAATTAAGTAAAAAATGGGAGGCCATTTTATGCCTTTGACATTCAATAATTGAGTCACAGTGGCTCTCGTGAGTCGCGAAAGAATTATTAATAAATTTAGGTTTATATTCTATTTTTTAAATATTTTTATTAATATATTAAAATAAATTTTTTTTTTTTTGTATACTTGATTTATTTATTGAAACATAATTTTATTAATACATAAATATAATATAGAGTGAGAAAATTATATTTTTTATTATTTTATATTTTTAAATATTTTTAATATATTTATATTTGAGTACAGAATTTATCTATTGTTATATATTTATATTCAAATAATTTATAAATTTAAAACTTAAAAAAATTTAAAACTTAAAAAAATACATATCACAATCATATTTTATTCAAATAATTTATAAATTTAAACTATTAAAAAATGTTGGTTATGCCAGTAAAAAGCAATGCAAATGATATCTTAAGTTAAAAAAATTTAAAAGACGAAGCGATCAGTCGGATAACATTTGTTTGGCTTTGAAAGGTCTCTCTCTACACTATCCTGAAGAAGAAGAACAGTCAGCTGAGAGCATCATGTCTGCCCGGGTCACCGGTGGGCTGATTAATTTAACCTCCACCCAGAATCAGTACCTTTCATTTCCAGTTTCTGCATCTTCTTTCACGATCAGGCTACGTTTACTGAGAAATTCCACTGGAGATGCTGCTCCAGAGTCTGTTTCTCCGGTGGAGGTTCCAGAAGGGACTTTCGCTTCAGTTATCCCTTCTTCACATTCACAGCTGCTCTCCAGCTTCACCTTCAACCAAAAACCATTCACGCCCAGCAGACGATCTGTCTCCTTGTCAATTCTTTTCCTTAACAATTTCTTCTCTCTATCCAATGGTATGTGCGTTTTCTGAATTCTCGGGAAATAACTTCGATCCATTCATTGTTTCTTTGTTTTGTTGTGGATTGTGGTGAAATGAAATTACTTCCATTTATTGTTTCGTTTTGCAGATGCTATGGGGGTCAGCATTTTGGACAAATACGTCAAAAAGTATGCTTCTTCTTTTCTTTTCTTTTTTTTTTTAAAAAAGTAATCTACTTGTCTTTTAGTTGTTTTAACTGATTATGGTAAATGGCACCTAAAAACTTGTCAACATAATGGAATTCCTGATGCTGTATTTGAAATATGAATACATGCGTCGTATGATTATGAGTTGTCACTGTAATTTTTTTGAAAGGGAAGAAATTATAGTTATTTTTTGGAACTTTTCCAATGACGAATTATTCTGAATATTTTTTTCTCTCCCCTCATAAAAATGTCTAGCTCCATCCCTTACTGGAAGAGTTTTCTTTTAATCTATTAACTACTCTTCAATTGTCATGTATATTCGTCTAATTTTTGAGTAGGTTTCTTGTGAGACGGTCTCACGAATCTTTATATGTAAGAGGGTCAATTCTACCGATATTCACAATAAAAAGTAATACTCTTAGCATAAAAAGTACTATTTTTTCATGAATGACCAAAATAAGAGATCTGTATCACAAAATACGACCCGTGAGACCGTCTCACACAAGTTTTTGCCCTAATTTTTATATCAAGTAATTATATCAATAAATTTGAAATTATTCCGTATATCAAAATATTTTAATCACTACATTTTTCTAGTGTCTTCCATTAATTTATGCTTCAAAATTCAGGCACACACTCTTTCTCATGAACAATTAATTCATGCACTTAATTATGTTCCTAATTGTTTTTTTTTTCATATGCATTTCAGTTTTATACATAGAATTATAAATTAGTGAGAAAATTAAAAAGAATAAAAACTACTTTCTACTTTTGCTAGACATTAAAGCTTTTATATATGATATTTTTATCTTATTATTTAGGGTATTATCTTATTTAAATATATGTTTTATTACACATATTTATTTGATTCATATTATTTTAAAATTTTATTTCTCGTGAAAGTAATATTCATCAACATTAATTTTAAAAAGATTCACTCCGGTATAAAATTAACCATCCACAATATGTAATTTTGAAAAACAAACAGTGAAATGTAAACAAAATCCATGAGAGATTAAAAATTTAGCAAAAGCATAATTAAATATTGAATTTAATAACAATTTTAGTGGTTTTATTTTAACATTAGTATGATAATTTTTGTTAATTAAGAGAGTTTTAGTTGATAATCTTTTGTTATCATGTGTGGTCCATTTAAGTACATTTTGGTTTTGGTCTTAGTAAAATCACTGTCATGTTAATTTGTTTTTATTGTTTTTCCCTTGTAATTGGTATTTGGATGAGAAAATATCTTTTCCGATTCGACTGAGCTGTCATTATATCAAAATCATGCAGGAAGCAGATCGAAATTTGTCATATGTATAAGTGAACGTATCTGACTTATGGTCACGATGCTTTCATCTCTTGTGTTTTGATCTTTTTAGATTGATAAATAGTCATAAACATGATGTTATTCAAATGTCTTTAAGCATTATTTAAATTTCGTGATTATTTTTTCAATCATAGTCACCCACGTGCAGCGCACATATATTTTCCTAGTGTAAATAAATTGCTATTTGAATTTCTTTCAAAAGGTTGCATAATTCTTGGCAAGTCATGGTTTAGCTGAAGTTCTATTTCGGTGTTGGCCGCTACTTGATATATTGTTTTGTTAATGTGTATAATATCTCTGTTTTGTCCAACTTTTATCCAGGAAAAATCTTGATCCGCTAGAGACTTACATACCAGCTGTTTTATTAACTGGGTTACAGATGAAGGAATTAGGTGATGGTTCTTCACTTCTTTATGGGGAAAATTGCATTTTTAGTTTTGTATAATTTCTCTTTTGTGATTTTGGTCATTTGTCTTGTCAAATTTAAATATTAATGCGGTATCTTTATTTTTTCTGGCAACTTCAGTCTTTTTTCCGATATGGCGCTGATGTGGCACCAATCCAGTGCTAATGTGACTCTGACGTGTATAGTGACATATCAGCAATCCTTATGGAAATGATTAAGATTTCAACAAATGTGAAGATACATGACTAAGACTGGTCTGATTGGAAATCTGATAACATAAAAGACCAAAATTGCAAATAACCAAACATACTTGACCCAACAATTTTCCCCTTTTTTATGCAATAATTGCTGATTTGTCTAGGTAGCACATACTTGGTAAGTTAAAAATGGGACGTAAATTAATAATGTGTGTTAGTTATTTCACATCGGTTGGATAAAATACCTGGGAGTTGCATATATGGACTTAGATAATCTTCACTTGAGCTAGCTTTTGGAGTTGAGTGAGGACCAAGTTCCAATCTTAACATGATATCATGCATATATGGACTTAGACAATCCTCCTCCCTTGAGCTAGCTTTTGGAGTTGAGTTAGGTCCAACTTCCAATCTTAACAATGTGTAACAAATATTTCTCACTACCATTTTCTTGGCCTTTCTGAATAATTCTGAAGTATGGTGATTGGTCAACTGTAAACACCGGAGTTGAGTTTAATATTTAGGATTTTCAGTTTTTTATTATCCTGTTGCTTGTTCTACTGCTGCATTTATTTTATTTTCTGTCAGTCCCTTATTACTACTGTAGAAATATGAGAGATAAATAATTTGTGTATATTGCTTAATGAATCTGTACATCTTTTATATTTACAAAGGGTATATCACGATTCAACAATCAAGGGATGGAGAATATTGTCCTACCAAATTTTTTTATCCTATCAACTGTTCGATACCAATCTACATACTAAATATCATAATCTACACATCGCATGGAATTTGTTTCTTTTATTGGCTTACCAAGAGAATGTTTTGTGGTAGATAATCAGCACCGTTAGTTGTTGTCTGCTTACATATAAGGGAAGACCTTCATTCATCAATTTATATGGAAGTTGCTTCATAGAAGGTGATTAAAAGAATCTGCACCTTGCCGATACATGTGTTTAGACTTTAGTAATGAACGTAACAACCTGTGATAATTTTTTTGTTGAAGGCCATTGTTAACTACGTTTTCTTAAGGTCATTGCGGAATTTGCAGATTAATAAGCGAGGTCGGCAGGGAGATTCCTTACAGATATATTTTTAAAATTGTATGATATATTGAGACAGTCTCACCCTCCATGGTTTCTTGATTTTTCAGTGCTTAACAATGTAACATGATAATTTACCTTATTGGATATGTCATTTCTCTCATTAATGTTTTGGGGTCCATCCCTGTTTGTGATACCCTGAATTATGAAACAGTGCTTCGACCTGCACCATGAGCTACCTGATTCCAGCTTTTCTATATGACGTGCTTCCACTTGGAGATTACTCGTCAGTTCACTTTTGTTGGGGTTCTTTAACCCCCAAAACATGTATGTTCAAATGCCCAAGCTATCTATGCTTCTCTCAAGAATGCAATTATTTTATAAACTAGAATCCATAATAAATCAGGACAACATTCATCAGTGGATTTATATGTTCATCTGCTGATTCCTGACTTGTTACTTAATGTCCAGACTATATCATATCAGACTGTGGTTATTTAGATCATGGATTTTTTTGTGATACTCGGAAACTAAGTTAAACGATTCTGTGTCCATTGATTTATTGGAAATTAACAAAATCTCAAAGTGATGTATTTATAAAATAATGATTCCATTGTAGAGCATTCATTGGAAGTTGATCAACCTAAATTTGCCGATTGCCGGAATCTCTTACGATCTGGTCCTGCTTCATCTTTCCGTGTTAACATTCGAGCTGTAAGTCAAGGTTTTTGTGTTAGCCTTTATTCAGTTTATCTTTATACAATGAGACACATATATTATTATGGGCTTCTCGGTTTATTTTATTTCGCCTTATGTGGAATGTCTTTTTTATAATTTAGTGAAGATCCAAAGGAAGGACTTGGTAAAATATTATTGTAAATACTAAGTTCCATCCAAAATTTACTTCCACGTTTGCTGATCATATACCAGCTAGTCTTAACAGAGTGACACTACTAAGATGGAAAAATCTGGATTCAAATTTATCCCTTGTTATTGGTGCCAGCTCCAAATTCAAAATAGATAGAATCATCAAATTTGTGAAGGCACTAATGGCTACCATTTTTTTGATGACATGGGATCACACAGCCGCTATCATTTGGTGCTCACTAGATAAACCTTCGGGTTAACGCAGTGACTTACAAACCACGCTAATCAAGTGAACCACAAGCTTGCCCGAGAAAGTGTTGATTTGGGGAATCGAAACTGTGACCATTGGTCAAGCGCTCACCTACTTCACCCACTCGGATATCGCCTTACTTGATATAAGCTGCCAGTAGCTAACTCAGCAACAATTGAACCCAATTTTAGCTACTTTATAGCCTACTTTGAAACATCTAGTGTTTGCCTCTTTGTAGCTTATAAATGAAGGTGATATTGAGAGGACAGATAGTAAAAATCGTGCACAATGTCTCAATGCAATGTTTTCGGTTCCCTAATAAAGGTTAAATGATCGAAGACTACCAATAAAATATGCAAAACTAAGTGTTGCAGCGCTCAGGTAGTACGAGAAAATGTTTTTTGAGCAGTAGAATCCAGCATTACCTTGGAAGTAATTTAATATGATTTTTCAAGATAGATTCCACATCGGGGAGTAATAGTTGTAATTGATTACCATTTTTCAGGTAGCACAATATGCTTCCGATGCTGGCAATGGCAAACCTGCTTTCAGTGCAGTTGATCAGTGTTTAAGGTATTATTTTTGCTACCTAGTCATGGTAGTTCTGCTGTGCTGCAAAGTAACACAAATCCTTGTACTTACGTTAACCAGATTGTTAGACTGTGCGCTCCCGGATCCGGGAATTATTACATATCAAAACTGAAATGACAAGACAGAGGGAAAGAATGGTATACGGGCGGGGATGCATGCTTTTCTTTGCTTTGTATATAACGCTATTGGTTTATCCTTTTCATTTGTGAAAATTCCATGTTGTAGAGCCTTGGAAGAACTCGACTCTCTGCTTTTGCAAGCATCAAGAAGTCAATCCAAGGCTCCAATTGAATCAATGAAATTGAAAATTGTTGCTGCTCTTGATGCAATGGATAGGTAATCAGATAATTTCGTAACAGCAAATAGTTCACGCATCAAAGTTTTTAACAAGGTTTTTTGGAATTTTTCTCTGGTGACAGCCTTCTCAAGTTTGTGCCGTCGGAAGTGCTGGACAAAGCAAAGGCTATGGCGGATGCATATTTCATTCCAGAAGAATATTTGGCGCCGGAAACACTCGACCCTAAGTTAAAGCAGCTTGAGTCAATATTGTGAATTTTATATCAAATAGGATAACATTAATTCAGTTATCCAAAAAATGAAATTTCAAACTTACAAAAGAAGTAAATGAAATTCAACTCATTTCATTGCTTTTCTTCTTAAAAAAAACAAAAGCAAACCTTTCTCCCTATTTTTTCATTGCTTGCTAGCATCTTTCTCCCTGCTTTAGTATGTCTTAACAATTCTTTAGTGGATTTCTAAAAAAATCAGCAATGAAAAAGCGCCAGGGTCCCATCCATCACGTCTCGCAGCTCCTCATGACTAGTGCTTGCTCGATCTTTTTCTTGTTGCAGAAGCGAATCCCACCTCTCTCAAGTCCACGGATTGTTCTCCTTCCAGGAGCTTAATCACACGATGCATAGTTGGTTGGACATCACGTTTACTCAGGGTGCATTTGATGCATCTAAGAAACGAGATATTCTATCTAGCAGCTTTGTGTGGGATTGGATCAGCAGAGACGGAGTCCCGTGCTACACGTGAGATGGACGACTTTCCCTTGATTTGTACCGAGGAAGCAAATGGCCATTGTGTGCAAGTAATCGAAACGTCATCGGAGCGTGAAGGAGATTGAAGAAACTACAGGGAAAAAGTGATTATCCATTTTCAATCGATAATTCAGAATGAAAGAATAATCTTGGAATGAAATTTTGAAGACCGAGTTCACTCCTCAAAAGTAATAATAAAGCATGTCCACTTATTTTCAATGTTTCGCTTCCTCATTTTATTTATTTATTTATTTTAAACCCCTAACCCCCCCGGCCGGCCGGCTCTTTTGATTTATTATTAACGATTAATGTAAGTACCTTTTTTTTAAAAAAACTAGTTTAAAAATTATAAATAGGCAAAATATACTGTTACTAATGAATTATTGGAAAAAGTAATTAAAAATTCTACAATTTTTGCTGTCTTTGACCAATCACAAATCAGTATTTAATTAGAAGAATATAATTTTATTTTATAGATTAATGCATATTGACTATAAATTTATTTATCCTCTTATAAGCCCGTTCCATTGCATCGCCAAAATCTTGTTTTAAAATATTTAAAAATATATTAAATGAAAAAAAATGGCTTCCGTAGCATAGTGGTAGTGCGTTCGCTTCGTAAGCGAAAGGTCGCGAGTTCGATCCTCGCCGGGAGCTGCTATCACCTCCTATATCTTCCATTATTTTGTTAAATTTAATGTATTTAATAAATATGAAATTGTGATTCTGAATGTTACCGGACTGGGCCAGACTGCGGATATGTTGTTGGATTGGGTCATATTTGATTTACCTGATTCCAAGTATAACCCAATCAAAACCGAATTGGATCGGAATTAAAACATAATTTGATTCACTATTTTATCATTTTCCAACCACTACGTACTTTTTTTGAAAGTAAAATGATAAAAAAAATTAAATATATTATCATCAAATGGTTCCGGATCTATTTTCGAGCAACTCAATCCGATTCAATATGTGATGCTTGATTCAATTCAATCTGAAACCGATTAAATTGGTTATGGATTGAATCAGATTAAATCAAACCCGATTCAAACCAGTTCCAAGTTGGTCTTGTTCGATAAGCTTTCCTAATTGTAATATCATTTGAAATCTGAAATTTTGGGGATAAACCGTGAACTTTAGTTTTAAAACATGTAAGGATGTCTAATGTTTGTTTAGAATTTGAAGAGAAGAGAAAACAATAAGCAAATGTGTATGGATCGAATTCGTGAGTTCGATTAATTTTTTTTCTACTTCATCTCTATATTTTCTAACATTTCATCTGTATACGATTCGAACTAAAAATCTATGATATTAGTTTGAAGTACAAATTATAGTACGTCTTTTTTTAAAAAAGTTATTGACAAACATGTTAGTATGAAACTAATGTATTTGAAATATTATAATAATATAAATTAGATTCGAGATTATGAGCTTTTAATTTTTTTTAAAAAAAACAAATAATTTTTTTTTTTAAAAAAAATTTTTTTTAAAAAATATTTTAATCCACCTAGGTGGATTTCGAGACACCTAGGAGGCCGATTTATGTAGCAACGTCCATAGGCGTAATCTTTATAAAAATCGGGGTGGTGGGCGTGATGAGCGACAACCCACCACGTAAGTCTTTTATAACATTGTTTTGACTGCAGTTCGAATACGAGGTCAAGTCAAAATATTCAAATATGTTTGTGAGTTATTCGAATATATATATATATAATTATAATATAATATAATATAATGTTAATAAAATATTAAAGCTTACAAGCATCTCACGAACTACCAAACAAAACAATTTGGTCTCGAATTTGTCTTTAAAAAAATTCAAACATATTCAACTCGCTAGGATTCGATAATTTTGATTATGCATCAATTTTTTTTTTTAAAGCCATCTCGAAAATCCTGCGAATTATCTCAATTCTTTTGCACGGTAATTGAACCATGGTCAAGTTCTGTGGTAAGCGGGCTAATTTCGAAGTATTTTCTTAAAAACAGAGTTGATCGAAGTTATTTAACCAATTTTTCCAACTAATTTCCTATAAAAAGTTTTTTTTTAAAAAAACCACGACCGAGTCTCGAAATTAATATAAGTTATATTATTTGTCTTCACTTTCTTCCCACATGGTCAATTATTGTGGGCACGAAAATATGTACCAATATGCGATTGAAAAATCAAATGTCCAACTCGTGGAAAATAGAATATTGTTGAAGTCACATTTATTAGATGAGTAATGCTATCTACCATCAAATTTGTACAACAATTTTTACAACACACAAAATTCAATACAAAAATTACATTTATCAACATCTCATGATAAATTCAATGCAAAATCTCACGATATAATAACAAAATCTCACGATTTAATTGTTGTAAATATCGCTGTACGATATTTTGGTTGTACTTTTAGCATTATTCTTATTAGAATCTGTGATTAGCTTAAGAAATTTAATATTCACATTAAATGTATTAATTATTATTAAATCTAAGTATGTAACCATTACATCAATTAGCAATTCGTAAATAACTTTTTATAAGTCAATTCGTGGCGCTGGTTTAATACTTTACAAATGGAAATTTAATTTCAAGAGAAAGCAAGAGATAAAAGATTAAGAATTCCGAAAGGAATCATAAATTACAATCATATTCAAATTTTACTGTAATACATCGATACTATATCTATAATATTTATTAAACTCGAGTCAAATAATATAGATATAGTATACAGTATACACTTACCATATATCGATCATATACATGCTTCTAAATTATTGATTAGAAGGAAATTCAAAGCCGAATATAAGAAACTATCCCGAAAAATCATGTCTGAGAATATATTCGGTCACATATATTTGCTTCTTTATAATTATAATTGATCTAATGGGCTATATTATCGAATTTCACTTTTAATCTATTATCTTTGATTTTTTTTCACAATTTTCATCATTTTCCACATGATGTAAGTGTGATGCTGACATGCGCAATTTCACATTACTCTGCAAAAATGATTAAAATTGCAAAATATTGAAGATAATTTGTTGATATAGATAACTGAAATCGAAAAAACATCCAATGCCAAATTTGTAATTTTTCCTAATCTTTGAAGATGGCTATTTAGTATACATAGTTTGAAGTTCAAAATCATTGTATGTCTAAAAGAATATGCGTGTAAGTTGTTATTCTAAAGTTCTTTGTGGAAAGTATATATTCTTGTAGAAATTTCAAACAATAGGATGGAAAAACAATGCACGAAACTCACTCAACCCTAAAGTAAATTGGCTTAATTATTTGGCCGACTGAATATAGCAGACAGAGACATCCCAAGACCCAACGGTAGCAGCATGGGACCCTCGACGAGACTTTTGCATGTGGTCCCATGCATGGGTATGTATACACCTTTACACACACATCAAATGAATAAACCAAACCCTAATTAACTTTGTACCTTCACCAATCTTTGTCACCTTTTTCTTAATATGGACCACACGCTATCTTTTCCAGTTTTCTTTCATGCCACGGGTCCTTCAAGATTACGCTTATTTTTTCTGCGTGTTATTTATTTCCTTGGATCTTGCGTAAAAATTGACAATTCGATGCCTAAATTATTCTCCGAAGAAACAAAAACCCTTTCCCATTTTCTTCTTTTACTCCTCATGTTGCAAATATATGATCAAGAAAATGAAATATATTAGGACTTTTTGTTTCGAATCCGCATGGAATGAGAAAATGTTGGAGACTTATGGTGTTAAGTTTGAAATACTGTATCATGCCATAAGTCAAGTATTCAACAATATACTGCAGGAGCCAGTAAAAAGAATTACAGGCTTTAAATTCAATTGCTTTAGAAAATATAATCGCAACATGATAATTTGTCGACCATGTAATTCTAAATGTGAAGATCAGTGTAACTCATTATAATTATATTTTCAGCAGCTGACAAGCTTTATATATTCATCAAGTATGAAAGAAGTGTAGATGCATTGAGTGGTTCGACGTACCTATCGCAGAAGGATGGATTCGAAACGAATCTTTTATCAAGGAAAGGTTTCACCAGTAGAGAACTATCGGTTGTTTCGTGAAGGGAGAAGATTTGCGGTTACGCTGAGATGGGATGGCCTTACCGGTTGAGCAGTATGGGAGTCATCGACAGTTGAAGTGATCGGAGAAACAGATAACTGCGAAGCCTGAAAATTCACTTGTTTCGGGTCGAATTCTGAATTTGAAGAAGAGAAATGAGATTCATGTGTACTTGTTCCAGGTTGATACACCAGAATTTGATGAGAACCTGCCGTTGGCATCAGGCTAATATCGTGCAAATCTTCCGTTGCTTGATCCGACGGTTGGGATAGAGTTAAGCTGGAAGGATCCCATCTGAAAACTTGATTATTATATGTATTATTATCAAGAAAAATTGGTAATGAAGAGGGATTTGGCCTAGAAAGAAGGTTGTTTGTAGCAGAAACAACGAGTGAACCCTGGTTTTCGAAGTTGAATTGCCTTTCCTCTTGATTTCTTGGCCAATACCCATCTCTATGATCACTTTTCCCACCTGTTGCATCCTTATATTTTCCCCAGAAAACATCTGATTTAGAATTTGGGGTGCTGCCACTGAACTTTAAGCCTTCTTTATTAGATTGAGAGCCCCCAAATTCAAGAAAAGCTGGGTTGTGATGAAGATTTTGGCCAAATCTTCCATCTGGGAAACGGAGAGGTGGCAATTCATCAATCTCATGTTTTGCAACATTAAGCAACCAGTCCACCGCCTTGCTTGGTTGGTTTAGCCCTAACCTGTCCTGAAGATCATACAATTGTATCGCAGTCGGAACCGACAACCGCACTCGCCTGTCGCGCAAGCCTCTCACAGTACAGACTTTGCTGTGTCTATCTTTGCCTCCGAAAGCTCGAGAAACCCGCACGATCCGGGGATCCATAAACCTAGAACATGATGTCGATGACGTCGAATTCAATGAGGCCACA
The DNA here is from genome assembly GCF_012295235.1 of Primulina huaijiensis. Taxonomy (NCBI): domain Eukaryota; kingdom Viridiplantae; phylum Streptophyta; class Magnoliopsida; order Lamiales; family Gesneriaceae; genus Primulina; species Primulina huaijiensis. The sequence goes on along the minus strand of NW_027359504.1, from coordinate 299,851 downwards.
GAAGTAGTAGTACTTGCGCTGCGCCTGATCTCTTGATGAATTCTGTTAAAATCTTCTTTTTCCTCCATTACGTCTTCCATCTGATAACTTATTATAAACTCATAGAGGAAATATATGTGCTTACTAATTAAATCGATAAGCCTGAAGAAATCTTGAAAAACCCTCCTCTTATCCTGCAGAAAACTTCCCAAATCCAGCTCCAAAACTATCTGTCATGCATATTGATCAGTAAATAAATATCTTTTTCCTTGAAATCTATATATACATAACAGATGTTGAACTGGAAACGATGTGAAATTTAGTGCTTACATAGGAAAAAATGGAATTATGGAGCTCTTAATTGATCAGTAAACAATTTCTTGATTAAGAAATCTGCTTGGAAACTTGTACTTGCAACAGGAAGCTAGCATCAAAGAGGATATTTAAATTTTTGTGCTAAGCATATATATTTGCAACTATGTACATATTTATTTATATATATTAATCAAACTCTGTGCTTGGAGCAAAGAAGATGCTCCGCCTGAGCCGACCATTCTCCAATGCAAAAGAATAAAAGTATGGTGCAGAGGCAGCCACGTACGCGTACTCTTTGCATGAAGATATTATATTATATATTTTCAAAATACATATAAAATTTATTCTTACAAAAAGAAATTATCTATTAGCATGGCGTTTAATTAAGTCGTTAATCTTTGGTTCAACTCTTGTCGATGTAATCTAAGTGTGTTTAATTAATGGAAAAAGTGTTCTTCCCATATCTATTGCCTAGGGAAGTTATACAGATATAAATTTAATTTAATCAAAGGGACCATTTGTATTTCTGTACGCTTCGTAAAGGTTTCCTCTGTGCTTTATCGACATCTACAAAAGGAGATTAAGTGTGCATAACCCTTGTTTTTTGAGGCCCAATTTTTTTTAATTATATATAATAATATAATTTGAGCCAACACAAATAAATTATTTTGGAATTTTTTTTCCCTACATAGCCCAAAACAAAGTCATAGTCTTATTCATATTTTATTCCACACGTTAGAAAGTAGCTGAGAAAAGAGCAAGCGGTTCGATTAATAGGGAAGGTCATAGCAAACCTAAGTCGAGAAGTTACCTAATTTTTCTAGGTAATGAATCTTTTGTTCTTTAATTTTTATATAAAAAAATAGATTTGGCAGTGATTTTAATTCTTTTTTACTTTGCTCATATACATCATCGTTTTGCATTTTTGCTTCATTGAGCTTTGAAACTTTGTATCATAGGCTCGTAATAGTAGTTTTTTTTTTTTTTTTTTTTTTATAGTATTTGACAAATGCATATGTTGCTTACAATATGTTCGACGAAAAGGCTCAATTCATTACAAAATAGTTTAGATCTTATGGGAACTGTTTGTGGTCATTGAAGAATTTGCTGATTTCTGAACAATGAGTTTAAAATCTTTGATTGGTGTTGGTTTGAGTTGGTTACTTTTATGTTCAATTGATTCTAGGTCTGAAGATGACCCACAAGGAAAATTTATTTGACCAGTATAATCGGGGAATTTTGGCCCTTTTCTTGTCTGTCGTTGTAGTTGGTCGAGGTTGATATTATGCTCAATTTGTTTACAAAATCTTGTTGACTATCCCGATCACGTTAGCAAGTACATAAAAAAGTTTATCAAAGTTAAAACTTATCAAAAAATTTCTCCAATCAACCAAATCAAGAAAGACGTGATGCATTTGCTATGTTATCAAATATCAATTGAGAAAGAAATTACTGAACAACATGATAATACATAGTTAATTAGTATTTTAAACACTATAAGACATTTATTAATCATTTTGGGCATTTTGATCTTTTTAGAATGAGAGAATGACTTTAATTAATTAAAATGAGAGAATGACTTTAATTAATAATTGTATAAATTGACTGGCATGCTGAAGCTGAGGGAGGGTTTATCTGCAATACTTAGCTTTCTTTGCCAGTCAGTATTGCAACCATTTTAAATCCCTATTATATATCAGCTAAATATACACACACGCATATACATATATGTCTATGTTGTGAAAAAGTAAAAATTTACGGTAAAAAAGTAAAAATCTCAAACTCTCAAAATTATCACACTACACACTTTATAATATTTTTCTCTCAACTCAATTGTGATTTTCTTCACAAATGAGAGATCTATTTATAGAAAATTTTTACAAATAATCCAAAAATAAAATACATCATTACCTACATCATCACACACTAATTTTCAATATTCAACACCTAATTTTACCTAATTTTCAACATTCAACATTCACATTTTCAACACAAATATTTAACACATTTTTAAATAATTTTTCAACACTCCCCCTTGTGATGATGATCATAATGATTGTATACATTACGTGTTTTTATACTGCCTCGTTAAAAACCTTACTAGGAAAAACCCATTGGGATAAAAACCATAGTAAGGGAAAAAGAGTGCAGTCACGTAAACTCCCCCTCATGTTGACACGAACAATTCTTCACAAATTTCGTAGATTGCGCATCCCAATATTATATATGTGCTTTCTGAATATTGTCGTAGGAAGTGCCTTTGTGAAGAGATCTGATGAGTTTTCACTTGATTGAATGTGACGAACATCAATACATTTATTCTTCTCAAGCTCCTTGGTGAATGCGAAGAACTTAGGAGGAATATGTTTAGTTCTGTCGCTTTTTATGTATCCTTCTTTCATTTGAGCAACACATGCAGCATTATCTTCATATAGTATCACAGGCTTCTCGTCGAATGATAATCCGCATGAGATTTGGATATGTTGAGTCATTGATTTTAACCACACACATTCACGGCTTGCTTCATGTAGTGCAATAATCTCGGCATGATTTGATGAAGTTGTTACAAGTGTTTGTTTCTGTGAACGCCAAGAAATTGCAGTGCCTCCACGAGTAAATACATATCCAGTTTGAGAACGTGCTTTGTGTGGATCAGATAAGTATCCAGCATCGGCATAACCAATTATACTTGGATTAGCATCTTTTGAATACAAAAGTCCCAAGTCTGTCGTTCCTCGTAGATAACGGAATATATGTTTAATTCCGTTCCAATGTCTCTTTGTTGGATATGTGCTAAATCTTGCCAATAAATTTACGGCAAAAGATATATCAGGCCTTGTACAATTTGTAAGATACATAAGGGCACCGATAGCACTTAGATATGGTACTTCTGGACCAAGAATATCTTCATCATCTTCACATGGACGGAATGGATCCTTTTCTATGTTTAATGATCTAACAACCATTGGAGTACTTAAAGGATTTGATTTGTCCATATTAAAACGTTTAAGGATCTTTTCTGTATAATTTGTCTGGTGAACAAATATTCCACATTCTTTTTGTTCAATTTGTAAACCCAGACAATACTTGGTTTTTCCAAGATCCTTCATTTCAAATTCTTCTTTCAAGTATGACACAACTTCTTGAATTTCCTTATTTGTTCCAATGATGTTTAAATCATCAACATATACAGCAATAATTACGCATCCGGATGTTGTTTTCTTAATGAAAACACAAGGGCATATTGAATTATTTACATATCCCTTTTTCATCAAGTGATCACTTAGCCTATTATACCACATTCTGCCGGATTGCTTCAACCCATATAATGATCTTAGTAATTTCACAGAATAACATTCTCTGGGTTTTGAACTTTGTGCTTCAGGCATCTTAAATCCTTCAGGGATTTTCATATATATATTACTATCAAGTGATCCATATAAGTAGGCTGTAACAACATCCATAAGACGCATTTCTAAATTTTCAGATACTGCCAAGCTAATCAAATACCGAAACGTAATTGCATCCATCACAGGAGAATACGTTTCTTCATAATCAATTCCAGGCCTTTGAGAAAAACCTTGTGCAACAAGTCGAGCTTTATATCTTACTATTTCATTTTTCTCATTTCGCTTTCGAATAAAAACCCATTTGTATCCAACAGGTTTTACACCTTCAGGTGTAAGGACTATAGGTCCAAAAACATTACGTTTATTTAGCGAATCCAATTCAACCTGGATGGCATCTTTCCATTTTATCCAATCCTGCCGATTTTTACATTCACCAAAAGATTTTGGTTCATGATCTTCATTATCATTTATGATGTCGATTGCCACATTATAAGAAAATATATCATCAATTTCTTCTATATCTTTTCGGTTCCATATTTTTCCAGTATTAATATAATTGATAGAGATTTCATGATTCTCGTCAGTTTGTGGTTCTGACAAAACATTTTCATCATCATGTGTTTCTTCAGGAACATCATTCTCTATTTTGTGATCATTATGTGTTTCTTCAGGAACATCATTCTCTATTTTGTGATCATTGTGTTTCTCTATGAATTTTCTTTTTCGAGGATTTTTATCCTTGGAACCAACTGGCCTTCCACGCTTCAGGCGTTTAATGACATCATGACTATCTTCAATTTGTTTCTTCGGAATTTCAATTCGAGCAGGGGCATTTGCAGCATGTATATATGATTTAGTTACCCCTTTTGTGTCTGCAAATGCATCTGGTATTTGATTTGCTATTCTTTGCAAGTGCACAATTTGCTGTACATCTTTTTCACATTGTTTTGTTCTTGGATCCAGATGTAACAATGATGATACATACCATGTAATTTCTTTTTCGGTATGTTTCTGTTCTCCCCCTAACATTGGGAAGATTTCCTCATTAAAATGACAATCAGCAAAACGTGCTGTGAACACGTCGCCTGTCTGTGGTTCAAGATATCGAATGATCGATGGACTATCATAACCAATATAAATTCCAATCTTTCTTTGAGGTCCCATTTTCTTTCGTTGAGGTGGTGCAATAGGCACATACACCATACATCCAAAAATTCTCAGATGAGAAATGTCTGGTTCTTTACCAAATGCAAGCTGCAATGGGGAGTATTTATGATATGCACTTGGTCTGATGCGAATTAATGAAGCAGCATGTAAAATTGCATGTCCCCATATAGAAATAGGGAGCTTTGTTTTCATAATCATTGGTCTAGCAATCATTTGCAGACGTTTAATCAATGATTCAGCCAATCCATTTTGAGTATGTACATGAGCAACAGGATGCTCAACAATGATTCCCATAGACATACAATAATCATTGAAAGTCTGGGAAGTAAATTCACCAGCATTATCAAGTCTAATTTTCTTGATTGTATAATCGGGAAATTGATTCCTCAATTTTATTATTTGAGCAAGTAATCTTGCAAATGCAACATTTCGAGTTGACAATAAACATACATGTGACCATCTGCTGGAGGCATCAATCAATACCATAAAGTATCTGAATGGTCCACATGGTGGATGGATTGGTCCACAAATATCACCCTGAATACGTTCAAGAAACATTGGTGATTCAGTTTGGATTTTGGCTGGTGATGGTCTTATAATAAGTTTTCCAAGAGAACATGCTTTACATTGAAACTTATTATTCTGAAAGATCTTCTGGTCTTTCAATGGATGACCATGTGTATTTTCTATAATTCTTCGCATCATTGTTGAACCAGGATGTCCTAATCGATCATGCCAATTGGTTAATATTGAAGAATTATCAATTACCATGTTTGATTCAATGGGACGTATATGTGTATAATGCAATCCAGTAGGGAGCATTGGTAGTTTTTCAATCACATATTTCTTTCCTGATTTATATGTGGTAAGACACATATATTTCTCATTCCCTTCATTCATTGTTTGAGTATCATACCCATGGGAATATATATCATTAAAACTCAACAAATTTCTTTTCGATTGTGGTGAATATAAAGCATCATTGATCAAAAATTTTGTACCATTAGGTAACAAAAATTGTGCTTTACCACATCCTTTAATCAAGTCTACAGGACCTGATATTGTATTCACCGTTGTTTTTGTTGGTTTTAGTTCCAAGAAATATCTTTTATCTCGGAGGATAGTGTGCGTTGTACCACTATCGGGTATGCAAACTTCAGCTTTGCTCATAGCATTTTCCATATTTGAACTTCAAAAAATATGCAATGAAAAAAAATTAATGACAATACATATTTAAATATAACACATATCATAATTGTACAATAAAACATTATCATATAAATACATGAAAAATAAATTATTGTACATTTATATTCTACCACTATATTGTTCATTTTCAGAGAAATCATTGAGAAAATCTGCAGCATCAATATTGTTCATTTCTATCCCACCAACATATTGATCATTTCCAGAGAAATCATTCATAAAATCAGCAGCATCAAAATGAGTTGAATCACTCAAACGGTCACTTCGCTCAGTGAAGTTGGTCTCCTTTTCTTTCCCCTTTATCGATTCTTTATAAAGTTTGCAAAGATGCTCAGGGGCTCGACAAATACGAGACCAATGTCCTGGAGTACCGCATCTGAAACAAGAACTTTCAAATCTTTTCGAGTGATTTTCATTAACACTCATGTTTTCTTGATGCCTTTTCTGTGGATAGTTTGGGACGTTATTTTGAGATGAGTTATAGAAATAACTATCTCGATTATTTTCAAAACCACGGCCGCGTCCACGACCACGACCACTTCCTCGTCCACGTCCACGTCCACGACCTCGACCTCGACCTCGACCTCGACCAAAACCTTGTCTTTGAATTTGATTTTGGTTTCCAGGTTTAAATTCATTTTTACTTACAGCATTTACTTCTGGAAATGCTGTTGATCCAGTGGGTCGGGACTGATGATTTCTCATTAATAGCTCGTTGTTCTTTTCCGCCACAAGAAGACAGGCGATGAGTTCAGAATATCTCGCAAATCCACGCACTCTATATTGTTGCTGTAGTGTTATATTTGATGCGTGAAACGTGGAAAATGTTTTTTCAAGCATTTCCGATTCTGTAACCTCATGTCCACAAAATTTTAACTGCGAGATTATTCTATACATCGCTGAATTGTAATCACTGACTTTTTTAAAGTCTTGGAATCTTAACATATTCCATTCATCACGGGCGGTCGGAAGTATAACTTCCCTTATATGTTCAAATCTCTCTTTTAATCCTTTCCACAGAGCCATGGGATCTTTTTCGATGAGATATTCACATTTTAAACCTTCATCAAGGTGTCGTCGTAAAAATATTATAGCTTTTGCTTTTTCTTGTGATGAAGATATACCATTTTCTTTAATGGTCTCGCTTAGACCCAATGACTCAAGATGCATTTCTACATCAAGAGTCCATGGCATATAGTTTTTCCCAGTAATATCAAGAGCGATGAATTCGAGCTTTGCCAAGTTTGCCATGGTGGTACTAAAAATTACGATGCATTTTATTAGTTAATGAATATTGCAATACAAAGTAATGGATAAACAACAAGTACAAGTATTCGTAAAAATAAAGAAAACACACGAGGAGGATATTCTCCGATAAATACAAGACTGGTGAGTATGATAACCAAAATAATTAAAAATAACCTCGTGAAAGCCATCTTCTTTTTTTCTTCGAAAATTTGATGAAGAATAATTTTTAGAGAAGAAGAGAAAGTTGGAGTGATTGAATGTATTTGTGAGATTGTATTTATAGAGCAAAAACTAGCCGTTTTGTTACCGTTTATTACCGTTGGTGTATAAGAAAATAAATGTATGTATTTGTATAATTTTATGGTAATAATATGGTGTATATAATATTAGTCATATTTAAATAATTATGTATATCATATCACATTATTATAATTAGGTGTCATAAGTTATTTTGTTTAAAAAACCTTATAGGCTTTTATACTTGTCGTATCCCTTACCGGGAGTGTGGGATGTCGTCTTAACATCCTCCCAGGATTTATAACAAGTTTTTGAAAAAATTATTTTTATTATTTCTAACAATAACATTATATTATATATTACATATATAAACAATAAATAAATAACAGTAAAATAAATATTATTACTTTTGTTACCTTTTTCTTCTGTTCGGAGCTTGGAAAAATATGGAGGACTTTTAGAGCTTCGTGCTGATAACGTGTTGTGAAAAAGTAAAAATTTACGGTAAAAAAGTAAAAATCTCAAACTCTCAAAATTATCACACTACACACTTTATAATATTTTTCTCTCAACTCAATTGTGATTTTCTTCACAAATGAGAGATCTATTTATAGAAAATTTTTACAAATAATCCAAAAATAAAATACATCATTACCTACATCATCACACACTAATTTTCAATATTCAACACCTAATTTTACCTAATTTTCAACATTCAACATTCACATTTTCAACACAAATATTTAACACATTTTTAAATAATTTTTCAACAGTCTACACATATATAATTTTAATCTAGATTATTGATATTCCATAAAGATTTGGATAACTCAGATTAGAGTCAATATGACGGGTGCTCTCCTCGAATAGCCGAGCATTACTTCACTTCCCGGGTAATCCATAGTCCGGGCCCTCATCCAAGCACTCGGGTACCTTACTACCCGGGTCACCTCGAGAATTGCACCGCACTCTAGTGTGATTGATACGGGCTGTCTAATCTGTCAGAGCAACATGAATTTGGAGTGTCCTAGAAGTCATCAGAGGTAGGATGGCTTGACAGAACGTCAACATCAAAAGCTATAGTAGTAGGTAGGCGTGCAAATCGAGGTAATCCTAGATTTTTCTTCCTATAAATAGCAGGTATTAATATCATTTACAGATTCTGAAATCCTTTAATCTCAAGCATACATCTATTCTCACAAATATTGTTTGTGTTCTTCCTCTACAAATCTGCTGACTTTAGCATCGGAGTGGCTACGTCGGACACTCCTCCAGCGCCCATTCACGAGTTCCTTTCTTGTTTGCAGGTATTATTGAAACCATTATCTTCACTCAAATTTCCTAAACACTAAATTACCTTCATTATCTAGTGGATTGCCCATACAAACTGTACCCGATTCACTCGGATAACATCAATTATAAATTACACTTCTTGTGAATGATAATAAAACTTTGTAAATTAACAAAAATTGAAACAAGTATATATAAAATAGCTATGCATTATTAATTTGATAAATAATGTATATTAGCTGACTGGTAAATGTATTATAAGTCTACAATCATTATACCTTTAATTAATCGCCCATCTTAACCAATTCAATGGATTGTGTGTCGCTCGTTTCTCAAGTTCCCTAACGAAAAAAATGGCTTCCCAAACAACACTTCAGCAAAAACGGAGTCAAATACTTCATATATTAATTGCCGAAGTATATTTTGAAGAAAACGAGCCACACGATTCAGAAGACCTATACGATCCTGTATGAACATGATCCGTTGGACGAAACTTTGGACGGATTATATTGATACAAGATGGTATAAGGCTCATGAATCGTGTGGTTCGTTTTTTCTGAAAATATGCTTTGGTAAATAACATGTGGAGTGGTGGCTGCATTTTTGCTGAAGTGTTGTTTGGGAAGCCATTTTTTCCGGGAAAGAACGTAGTTCACTAACGTGATTTGGCAATCTTTCTTCTTGAAAGATGATTGAGACAAATCCCTGCTCCAACTGATCGATCTTCTCTAACAAATCTTCAAGATTTGCCTGCTTAGATAATTCAATACCCCCCACACGAAACACGAAGCAATATTCATACTAATTCATGCAAGAATCATCCTTATCAAGCCATACATACATATGTACAGTGAACATTTGGAGAAATCGATCAGTCGAATGGCCCGATAACAATCTTCATTTCCAATGCAGATTTTGACGTGAAACTTGTTTTAACGTTTCTGTTTTTTTTTTTTTAATGATGGAAAAAGAGTGCAAATTAACAAATATATCAGAAGATAATCGAGGGAAATATTGCAAAGGAAATCGATGTGATTTTGTTGAAACAAAGAAAACGCTCACATATTGACAATTTCAACAAATGGGAATTGAAATCAAATAACCACGAATATATATTGACAGTTAAATCTTTTATATATAATTTAATTTCAAGAACAGAGACGGACACTACAAGAAATTCTACATACAACAACGCACATACGACAACGGTTTTTCACAAAAACCGTTGTCGTATGTTTTTTAACAACTGTTTTATCGAAAACTGTTGTCTTTTGAGGACCAACCGTTGTCTTTGGGAGGTCAAAGACAACAATTTTTAAAAACCGTTGTTGATGTGACTTCGTTGAAATGAATGAGCCGGGTAAAGAGCTCCAACGGGTCAAATCAATAATTTATAGTTTTAGGGAATTTGAGTGAATGTAATGGCTTCAATAGCACCTGCAAACAATGAAAGGAACTCGTGAATGGGCGCCGGAGGGGTATCCGGCGTGGCCACTCCGATGCTTAAGTCAGCAGGTTGAAGATGAACACAAGCAATATTTGGGAGAAAATATGTATAATGCTTAAGAGTTCAAATATTTCAGAATCCGTAAATGACATTAATACCTGCTATTTATAGTAGAAGATGAGGTAGGTACCTAGATTCCAGTGCTACCTACTAAGTATGGCAAGTCGGCTGCCCATACCCTATCTTCTGATGACTTCTAGGACACTCCAAGCCCAAGTTGTTCTGACAGATTAGACGTCCTGTATCAATCATACTCGAGTGTGGTTCAATTCTCGAGATGGCCCGGCAATTGATTATCCGGGTACTTATATGAGAGCTCGGGCGATGATTGCGCGGGAGACCGGGCTGTTCGAAGAATACTTGAGAAATATGTAGTGCTCGGGCTCTTGATGGTGTCCGGGGCATCAGCGACCCGGATCCTTATGGGGAAATATGTAGTGCTCGGGCGCTTGATGGTGTCCGGGTCATCAGCGGCCCGTATTCTCATGGGGGTATCACCACCCATCCCTCAAATAGTCGGGCTAGAGCTTGACTCGCTGTCCCGATCAGTCCAAGATAATTAACAATGCACAGAATTGAAGCTCTCAAATATCTCAGAGATGAGATGAGATGCTGAGCCCTCCTATCCCCCGGATTCATAATAACTTATTGTTTAACATTCTTGGGCCATGTCGCTATTACCACGATGACATGTGTCATAGCATGAATTCCCGCCTAAAAGACGTTTCGCATTTCGAGAAGTGGATAAGTCTGACGCCTTGATAACCGTACACGTCTTTTCACCTCTTGGCCCCATTTCCAAAAACGTACCCTAGACGTTCGTGCATTTATAGATCAACGGCTGTGATTAGATCCTTCCTCATATACATAGCCATTCACCCACTTTTCAATCGTACTAACAAACTGTCATCCAGGAAACACAATGGCTGGTGCAAGTAGTTCGAAAACTCCGAGTAGGACCGAAGCCTTCAAGGAATCCGCTCTAGAGATTCGAAAATCTACTATGGAAGATGAAGTGTTTCACGCAATTCTTGACTACTGGGAAGAGCTTCAGGGGCTGAAACTTCTTTATGATTCTGGAGAAGCTATTCCTCCTAACCTGGTGGCCAAACTGAGGAGAGTGCGAGAGCACTTGCATATAGCTGAGTGGGTAGACGTCTTTACAGATAGTCGTATCTACCAATTAATGCTTCGGAAAGAAATAAAAATCCTTAAGCGTATTGCCGATTCAGACAGCTTCCTGAAGACTTCCACCGGGCCTTTAGCTGCTTGGGTGAAAATATGGATAATTGATGTAGAGGAAGAATATGATGATGTAGTACGTGCTAATGTCTATGGTTGAATAAAATACTAATTCTAGCATGTCTTTGTCGCTACTTTGCTGTAATCCTTTAAGTTTATCAGTTGATACATATATATCGCGAGTAGGACAAGATTAATTGATAAATCATAATGCCAAGCCTTAACATCTTCCGGGCTTTCCTTGAAATGCCCGGGCCTCTAGCCTCCCGGGATTTCCTTGAAATGCCCGAGCCTCTAGCCTCTCGGGATTTCCTTGAAATGCCCGAGCCTCATGCCTTCCGGGCCCTGAATACGGTGCTCTGTCGGTTATTCTTCTCGGGTATTCCAAGCGACGTCATTATGACACACGCTTCGCATTCATATCATTCCATGTTCCAAGAATTTGTTCATTCCGATACATTGATATTTGTAGCTCCTTCTTTCTTCATAAATGAAAAACGTTTAGACTAGCACATGGCTCTCCACATTCTTCCACATTAAATACCACCTGTCTATAAATAATAAGATGAAAGTGAAATAAGAACAATAATCCAATATGCCGAATTCGAGTGAGTCTACCGCTTGTAGCAGCACGCATGCCATTGTCACAGATGAGATGCTTCCTTATCTGGAAGACTTGAAGAAAACTATTGAAGAATATATCTCGGTAAAGGTTATGTCTTCATGGTTCAAGATTCAAGATCTCCAGAATTCTTATCAACATGGTTTGGCATTTACTCGTTCCCAGAGGGCAGTAGCGAGAAGATACAAACAACAATTTGACGTCAACCACGTTACAGAGCTAGCAACTGATCAAGTTCTTCTGCATGCAATGCTATGGAAGGAGTGACATCAGCTAAAGAAGATTTCCTCTGCCGAATCCTTTACTAGTTTAAGAATCCATGAACTGAATAATTGGATAGTTGAGTGGCAAGATTCTGTAGATTCTGAACTAGCTGCTGTAACATGGCATAGATTATTTCCTCAATAAAATTTTAGTAGATGTAATTCTTTTTCTTCTTCTTCTTCTGTCAATGAATTCTGGGCTTTAATATGAAATGCCGGGTTCTCACACCACCCGGGTTTAACATAAAATGCTGGGTTTTAATTAGAGTACCGGGGCCTCAAATTTCCCGGGCTGATAATAAGATTCCGGGGCTTGATATCTCCCGGGGTTAACATGAGATGTAGGTTTCTTAAATCTCCCGGGTTGTTGATGAGGTGTCAAAATGACGTGTGCCCTTTCATTCTAACGGTCATGAACGTTTCGTCTTACGAAGAACCGATAAGTCTGACACTTTAATAATTGCGTGTGTCCCTTCGTATACCGACACACTTTTCGGAGTGCATCCTGATCGTCCAAGTGTGTTTGGATCGACGGCCGAGATCCGTTCACACAGCTTATATATATTAGGCCTCCTATTTTCGAAAAAACACTTACAAATTTGAAATCTCGGCGAAGCCCTTGCGAATTTTCTCCCTGACGCTCCTCCGCGCAAAATCACTTAGCTCCAACGATCCCCGACCATCCTCCTCCTAAAAACTCGTAAGTTTTTCCTTCGTAATATGTCTAATTCTACTTCTTCTACCTCTGGAGCTAATGTGCGGGGCTCTCCTAGCGATGAATCCACCGCACTGCGCTCTGATTCATCTCCTTCTCCGCCTCGCCGTTCTATCGCTCAATCTTCTAAAAAACAAAAAACCCTTCTATTCAAACCCTCCTCCTCGGGCACTTCCCGAGCCCCAGGAAAGGGCAAGGGTAAGGGTAAGGGAAAAGCTCGGGTTTCTGACCGCCCTTCTTCTGAGGCCCCGGGAGTTCCTTGGTTCTCCTCAATGAGCAGCACTTTGCGCTCGGGGGCGGATGAGGAACTCCGTACCTTAGGAGTTATTCCCTCTTCCTTTCCTATTATTATACCCGGCCCCTCTGATCGGGCAGATAGCCCTCCTCCTGGGTATACTACTTTTTTCCGGGACCAAATCAAGAATGGTCTTCGCTTCCCCATCCCTTCTTTTTACATCGAGGTCGCCAAATTCTTTGGGGTGCCTGTCAATCAATTTCATCCCAACTCTTTTCGGATTATGGCCTCGGCTTTTGTCCTTTTTCGTATGCATAACCTTGTTATTAACCCCCTTATTCTTCATTACTACTTTACCTGTAGGCTAGGTGATAATGCTTTTTCCCTTTCTGCCCGGCTTAACGCCCGGTTCCTTGATGACATTCCTTCTTCCCAAAAAGGATGGAAAGGAAGAGACTTTTTTATACAACTCCCATCTTCTCTCTCCTGTCTAACAGGGTTTCTTCCCTCCCTTCCTCCCCAGCCTGTCCTTCCCCGAGCTTACAAATTCGAGGAATTTTACACCCGAAGCCAAGACTTGGTGGAGGGTCAATAATTCTCTTCCTCCTCCCTTATTTCCCAGGAGCACTTGATCACTTATGGGTTGAGCGTCCAAGCTGAAGACCCGATAGATCGAGCAATTGACGAGGTGGCTGGCTCGGACCCTCAACCCGGTAACTTTCTAATTCCTGTCTTCTTAGTTTGTTATTCATCCGTCCTTTATAATCTCTTCTAATCCTCTCTCTTATTGCGCAGATTTCTCCAAAATGCAAGAGGCTTTTCTCCTGAAATGGGAAGAGGAGAGGGTTGCCAAGGAGAAGAAATTGGCAGCCCGGAAGGCTGCCCGTGAGAAGAAACAGGCTGAGGCAGAAGCAGCGCGGCAAGCTGAGCTGAGCCGGGTGGAAACCCAGCAAGAAGAGCTGACCCGGGATTCATCCCGGGAAGACCCCAAAGACCACGCTCCCCTTGCCCGGAGGAAGCGAAAGGCTGTCGCAAGCCCGGAGCGGATTTTGGGTGAATCTAACTGGGAAGGAGGGCAGAGCTCGTCAACCACTCCTCCCCAGCGTCAACCTACAGAGGAGCCTCTCCGAGAGCCTCTTCTGACCGATCAACCCACCTGGCCCAACATCTTCTTGGAGGGAGCTTCTTCAACAGGTATTCGGCGCTTAAATCTTATGCTCACTCGTGAAGAAGATGCCTTTTTGAAGAATTTTGGGCCTGGTGCTCGGTTCCTTGAGGGATCTAACCGATTCCTATCTGTAAGTCTTTTCTTTATTCTTTTTTCCTTCATTTATCCTTTCTTTTACTAACTTGCTTTGTACAGGCTGCCCAAATGATGATCTCGGCCTTCGAGGAAGTGGCGGCAGTGGCTACCAAGAAAGGTCAACAAACCCGAGCTGCTCAAGAAATCCAAGATCAACTGCACGGAGAGCTTGCTCGGGCTAAAAGCCTTCACGAAGAGGAAATCGCCATCCTAAAAGCTTCCTTGGAGTCGGCTCACACGGCACTAGACAAGTCTCGGGAGGACCTCAATGAAGCTACCATTCGGGAGGAGAATCTGCGAGGTGCCTTGTCTGTCTCGGAGTCGAGAAACCATTCTCTATCCGAGCAGATAGAAGTTCAACAATCCCGAGCAGAGAGGGCCGAGAATGCTTTGTCTCTGGCGGAGCATAATAAGGATAAATGGCAAGCTTCCTTCCTTCAATCTCCTGAGTTCAATAAGGCCGTGATAGATAAGGCTTACCCTCTTTTCAAGACCGGTTTTGACAAGTGCCGGGAACAATTTGAGGGAGCTGGACTCTTACCCCAGGATAAGGAAAATTTTCCTGATTTTGGCCTGGCCATTGCATCCCTTCCCAAGGATGGTGAGGAGGAGAAGGAGGAAAACCAGGAAGACGAGCCAGGATCCGACCATATTGATATAGACTAGGGTTGTATTCTCTTTTTTCTTTATTTCTGTAATTCCTGTCCTCGGATTTTTATTGAACAAATTCTTTCCTTTAATAGTGTCTCGATTAATCTCTTGATAGCCGAGTAATACCATTGTTTTTTATGCAAACATCAAGAAAATATTTCAAGTGTTGAGAACTAACCGGGACCTTTTAGTAAACAATAGAGATAAGAAAAGAACATATTTTCGTAACGAATGAATGTCCCTAGCCTGGATCCTGCCGATTTAAGAATAATCAAGGTGTGTGGCCCAGGAACACGTCGCGGGACATGTGAATGGTCGAGGTGTGGTTCCCCGAGCCAGGGTGTAGTGCCCTGGGCTTTTAGATCCAAGGTGCGGAGCCTCGGGCCGGGGAACATGTCCCGGGACTTGTGAATGGTCGAGGTGTGGTTCCCCGAGCCAGGGTGTAGTGCCCTGGGCTTTT
>NW_027359504.1:279611-282646 GCF_012295235.1 Primulina huaijiensis | reverse complement strand
CGGCGGGATTAACTTTTTTCATGACTAAATCCCCTATTTGAAAATCTCGAACTCGGACCTTTTTATTGTATGATTTCATGACACGACCTCGGTATGCTTCCATTCGAATTATTGCCCGATCTCTTCTTTCTTCTACCAAATCCAATTCCATGGCCCGACTTTGATCATTGCTGCCTGGATAAGATTCTACCCGGGGAGAAGTTTGCCCAATTTCAACAGGAAGGACCGCTTCAGAACCATATACCAGGTTGAAAGGAGTTTCTTGAGTATGTGCTCGGGGAGTAGTTCTGTACGCCCAAAGAACACTGGGTAATTCTTCCACCCAGTCTTTTCCCTTGCCTTGTAGCCTGGTTTTCAATGCTTGTACAATAATTCTATTAATAACTTCTGTTTGACCATTAGCTTGAGGGTAGGCAACAGAAGTAAAAGACTGAGTAATTTTCATTTCATGACACCAAGATGTAATTCTTTTGCCTTGAAATTGCCTCCCGTTATCTGAGATTAGTCTTCTGGGCACTCCGAACCAGCACACAATGCTCCTCCACAAAAATTTCAATACTTCCTGTTCAGTAATTTTAGCCAATGGCTCGGCTTCTACCCATTTGGAAAAGTAATCCACAGCCACCAACAAGAACTTCTTTTGAGCCCTAGCAGTTGGGAAAGGACCAACAATATCCATGCCCCATTGATCAAAGGGGCAAGATGCCCAGATAGGCTTCATGGGAGTGGCCGGACTGTGTTGGAAGTTTGAGTGATGTTGACATTTCTCACAGGCCTGGACCACTTGAGCAGAATTCTGGCTAAGAGTTGGCCACCAGAACCCGGCAAGCATTGTTTTCCGGGCCAAAGCCATTCCTCCGAGATGCTCAGCACAACATCCCTCATGTATTTCTCGGAGGACATAATCCACTTCTCCTTCAGATAAGCATTTTAGCAGAGGTCCCTGGAATGATCTTCTGTATAAGATTTTATTTAAGAGAACAAACCTGGGAGCTTGTCTCTTGATTTTTTGAGCCCGAGTCCTGTCTTCAGGTAATTCATTTGTTGTAATGAATTTAATCAATGGCGTCATCCAGGAGTCCTCGGGTACTGGTAATATTTCTTCCTCGGTGGACAGGACCAAACGGGAAACCTGCAAAATTTCCCGGGTGTTGACTTCTGATAATGAGGCAGCCATTTTTGCTAGAGCGTCTGCCTCTCCATTTTCCTCCCGGGGTATTTGTTCGATACTCCAATCCACAAAGATTACTGCCTGGGTTTTTATGAGCTGTAAATATTTGAGCATCCTGTCATCTTTAGCTTCATAAGCACCCTTTATCTGCTGAGTGATTAATTGTGAATCAGAATATACAATAATACANGCAAAATTTCCCGGGTGTTGACTTCTGATAATGAGGCAGCCATTTTTGCTAGAGCGTCTGCCTCTCCATTTTCCTCCCGGGGTATTTGTTCGATACTCCAATCCACAAAGATTACTGCCTGGGTTTTTATGAGCTGTAAATATTTGAGCATCCTGTCATCTTTAGCTTCATAAGCACCCTTTATCTGCTGAGTGATTAATTGTGAATCAGAATATACAATAATACAGGAAGCTCCAATCTCTTTAGCAGCTCGGATTCCCGCAAGGACAGCTTCATACTCAGCTTCATTGTTAGTACCCCGGGAATCAATTCTTAACGCCAACTTAATCTTTTCTCCTGGAGGAGATATTACTACAACACCTCCTCCGCACCCTGCAAGGCTAGACGCCCCATCCACAAACACCCTCCATACTTCATCTTCCTCGGGCTGTACCATCTCGGACAAAAAGTCTGATAAGGCTTGCGCTTTAATGGCCACCCGGGGTTTGTATTCGATATCATACTCTCCTAACTCCACTACCCATTTGATCATTCACCCAGATACTTCAGAATGAGTCATGATCCTGCCTATAGGACTATTAGTCAAGACAATTATTCGATGTGACAAGAAGTAAGGCCTTAGCTTCCGGGCAGTCATGATCAAGGCCAGAGCAATCTTCTCCACTTCACTGTACCGGAGTTCGGGTCCTCCCAGAGCATGGCTGACATAATAAACAGGCCTTTGATCGGAGCCTTCTTCTTTTATTAGAACTGAGCTGACAGCATACTCTGTGGTGGATAGATAAACAAATAATTTTTCCCCGGGCTTTGGTTTCACCAACACAGGGAGCTCTGCAAGATGGATCCTCAAGTCCTGGAAGGCCTGTTCACATTTATCATCCCATCCGAATTGTCGTGCCTTCCTCAATACCTGAAAGAACGGATAACTCCTGTGTGCTGATCGGGAAATAAATCGAGAGAGGGAAGCAATCCTCCCGGTCAGCTTTTGTACGTCTTTGACAGATCGAGGAGATGGCATGCACAGCACGGATTTGACTTTCTCCTGATTTACCTCAATTCCCCGATCGGTCACTATGAATCCCAAGAATTTGCCACTCTTTACGCCAAAAATGCACTTGACCGGGTTAAGCTTGATTCCTTAATGTACGAGAGTGGCAAAGGTTTCTTCCAGATCCTCAATAAAGCTGGCCACCTCCCGGGTCTTCCCCAGGATATCATCCACATAGACTTCCACGTTTCGCCCCAGTTGCTTCTCGAAGACTTTGTTCATCAAACGCTGGTAAGTAACTCCTGCATTCTTTAACCCGAAAGGCATTACAATATAACAAAATGTACCTCCCGAGGTGATGAAGCTAGCTTTATTTTGATCACTCTTGGCCAGGGGGATTTGATGGTACCCCTGGTATGCGTCCATGAAACTCAGCAATTCGAATTCCGATGTGGAATCCACCAATTGATCAATACGGGGCAGAGGATAATGATCCTTGGGACACGCCTTATTGAGATCGCGAAAGTCCACACACATGCGCCACTTCCCTGTTGATTTAGGCACTAATACCACATTCGAGAGCCAAGTGGGGAATTGAATTTCCCGAATGTGACCGGCTTTCAAAAGCTCTTTTACTTGTTCATCAATAACTTTGTCCTTTTCGGGGGCAAAGTGTCTCTTTTTCT